>NC_133658.1:7557633-7713585 GCF_037893015.1 Macrotis lagotis
AGATGTCATCACTGGTGTTGTTATTAGCACCCCCCCCCAAATCTAGGAATTTTCCTTCCATCTCCAAAGCTGTTGAGGATACTCCATTTACCCAATACACAATGTCAGAGCCAGCCTTTTTTCTTGTCTGTCATTCAGTCCTCCCCATGACCCAATATCTAATAATTTGCCAAATATTTTTCAGTCTAAGAATTTCTTGAATCTATTCCCTTCTGTAAAACAGATTTGTCAGAAATCTGCTCTAATCATCACTTTATTTTTTAGTTTGAAATGTAAATGATTAAACATTATGCTTTTGGACAAGACCTCCCTCCTCTGGGTCATGAAATTAGAGATTCACATAACTTTAGAACTGCAAGGGGCCTTTGCAAGAAAATAGTAAAAACTACATGTAAAAAAAAAAGAGAATTCCCATTACAACAGCCCAAATTCTTAATTATTCAAACTTTCCTTGGCAATCCCAAGACAGCAATCCATGCTATTGGTCATCTCTAATAATCTGGGAAGTTTCCTCATGTCAAACCTCAGTTTATTGCTGTTCAATCATTTTCAGTCAAGTTTGACTTTTCCTCACTCCATTGGGGATTTTCTTGGCAAAGATACTGGAGTGGTTTGTTATTTCATTCTTCAACTCTTTACAGATTAGGAAACTGAGATAAGCAGCTACTATGTGTACAAGACCAGATTTGAACTCATTTTTCCAGACCTGTCACTCTATCCACTGAACACATATCTGCAAAAACCTCATCCGACCTCTTTGTAAATCCTCCTTTTGTCTCTTACTCCCATCACTCTTGGTTCTATCTTTTGGGACCCACCATAGCAGTTTGTTTCTTTTTTACGTAACAGTTCTTTATATTCCTTATAGATCTGTTTCTTGCTCCTCCTGAAGACCCTTCACCCTTCTGGTTTCCCTCCTTTGGGCATTCTTAACTCAATGCCCTAATTAAAATGCATAGCCAAAAATCAATTAGTATATTCCAAATGGGGACTGATCATAGCAATGTGCAGAGTAGTTAGTAGTCCCTGTGTACAGTAAGTCTGGCACATAGTAGGGCTTAGTGAATGTTAGGTAAGTTAATGAATAAAGTAGCACTAAAGTCCCCATCCTCTAGAAAATCTCAGTTATTGGAGGGTGGGTTGGGTAATCAATCTTGGAAACAGTCATGCTCAGCCACGTGTGAATTATGCCTCAGCTTCCCCCACCTCCTATTTCTCTGTTCATTTCAGTATAATGCCCCGAAGTGAATATAACTCTCAAAACATTTGAGCAAAGTGTGACTGTCAGAGAGATTTGTTTTACATTCAAGTCATTCCCATGACATTTTATGCTCAAACAAATCTTCCCTTGGTCCCTGGCCCAAGGACACCCACTACTGGAGACAAGACAGGCTGTGTGGAGCAGCTCATTCTAGGCCTGCCTGGGTTTCTGATTTCCTAGAATCACAGAATGTCAAAGCTGGAAGAGACTTTACAGTTCGTCTCATCCCACCCCCTCATTTCACAGATGAGGAAACTAAGACTCCAAAAGGCAAGATGATTTTCCAAATGTGTAAAGTACTAGAACCCAGATTTTCTGACTTTCTCAGTGTTTGATTTTCTTTATAACTGTCTCTATAATTCCTCATCAACATCAATATCTTCATCATCTTCCTCACATCATCATCATCATCATCATCATCCATGCTACCTCTATTATTCTGCTTGGCTTCAACTCTATGGAACAGCATCCCTCCTCTACCCAGGTTAAACTCAGCACTTCTTCTTCACCACTAAGACCCCAACCGTAAATGATTCCACCTCCCTCAGCTTGCTTGGACAGTTGAAGGTACTAGTATCAACTTTCACCCCATGCCTTTCTTTGAAGATGGCAGAAACTGATTTCTCAGCTCACTTTACATGTATCTCTATCAGATTTCCAGTTCTTGGAACAAGATACCCCCATGTCAGATGTCGCTAATGTTTCCCTTCTTCCTCTCCTGTCTCCTTTTTTTTTTGTATTCTTTCCCCTCATTAAATTGTATTCCTCTTGAGGGCAGAAACTATCTATTCTTTATTGAATGTATCTACTGCTCCCAACCCTGTTGTACCCATTGTAGGCACTTAATAAATTAAGTGGATGGATTGATGATGAAGATGGTGATAGTGATGAGGTTGATAATCATAATCAATCAAATTTCACAGCACACTTTGCATATATAGGTCATTTAATTCTCACAACAATCCATGAAGTGAGTGCTATAATTGTCTCTATTTTATAAATGAGGAACCTGAAGCTCATAAAAGTTCAATGACTTGAAGGGTCATAGAGGGTGCAAATCCCAGAAGCAAGATTTGAACTTGAGTCATATGGCTTCCTAATGCTCTTTCCAATATATCACCTACCTCAGACTGATAGAATCTGGTCTAGACTTCATCATCTTCTATTCTGAAGACTTTGGAAGCATGCCTTGGCTGCCTTTGTTTCCTCCTATCTCTGAAACTCCCATCTCCAATTGCAACATTCTTCCTGGAATCTCCATTTTGAACAAGGACCTAGATGATAACCACCAACCCGGATTGATGCCTTTTCCCCATTCTATCCTCCAGAATAGAATCCCTCTCAGATTTCTTTTCTAGGTTATCCTCCCACATTAAAAGGGAAACTCTGAGAGTAAGAACTGTCTTTCTTTTTGCCTTCCAAGTGATTAGTCCAGAGCCAGATCCATATTAAATACTTTATAAATGTGTATTGATTTGACTTGATTCTATGGTTTTTGTCTTCTAAGTTCTATTCCACTTTTGATAGTCAGGGTACTAATTTCCTTTTTAGCTCTAACATCTGTGATTCTAAGGAATCTTTGATCTCTCTGTTCAGTTCGTCCTCTACTAAGCTTTAAACTGATAATCCTGAGGAACAGGTCTCCCTACTTTCCCACCATACTCAATAAACTTGAGTGGCTCCAAATTCCTTCCAAGATTAAGAACAGAATCCACTGATATTTGAAGGCCTTCATGAGATGGACCTCTTCTACTTTTTCTAGTGTTTTATATTTTATTCATCCCCTTGATGGTAGTCTTGTTCTTTCTATGCAAGACAAGCCATCATCCATCTACTATAACTGACTAGTTCCCATGCTGAAATGTTCTCCCTCCTCATCTTTGGCTTCCTTCAATTCCCAGCAAAAATCCTGCCTCTTATAAGAAATATTGTCTCTTTTAACTCTAATGCCTTCTCCCTAGTGATTATCTCCAATTTGCTATATATTTATATGCTTATATCATTTGTACTTGATTGAATGTTTTCTCCTCCACTTAAATACTTCTTGTCTGACTGGTTGGGTTTCAGAAAGCTCTATATTTCTCCCACCACCAAATAGAAGAATTGCTTAAAATATGAAGGACTCATAAATACATATTAATCAATCCCTAAGATATGAAACAACATCCCTATACTGCTATTTGGTCTTCCAGGATATTAGAAAGACCCCCAGGAGATTTGTGGAATGAGCAACAAGAATTCTCTATTTTTCCCAATCTGTCTTCTCTTAGCAAAACCTAAGACTTCTTGGAAGACAGTTGTCTTTTCCCTTCTCCAACTTTGGAAACTCTTCTGCTCTTCCACTCATCAGGTACCTCTTTGCTCATCAAAAACATGAGATAGTAGTACCAGAATGACTAGATAATCTTTCTGGTCCCTCCAACCAGTCCTTTTTTGTGTGTTCTGAAGTTCCTTCTAGGTACGACATTATAGGATTCTGGAAATTTTGTGATAAATGAGTAAATAATGTTTTTTATTCAAGAAACAGTGGTCATTTTCTCTTTGCAAAGGTAGTTACATTGAGATGCTCTCACTGGTGAAACATGATCTGCCCAAGTGAGAGGGTAAAGTCCAATGGGGGAGACCAGGATGCAGGTTAGGCTCCATGGGAAGCACTCCAGTCAGATCCAGTGTAGGCTAGCTTCCTACATTTCATCTCACCTTCTATTGCATTTGGACAAGGGGGAGCATGAAGGAATGAGATTTGGTGAGAAAACTGATGAAAACTAGACTTCCCTGAGACAGAGGCAACATGAAGATTTGGGAGTGATTTCTTTCTCTTTCTTCTTTCCACTCCAGTCTTCTCATGTCCTAGGCTGACCTCCAAGGGTGGGTGGGCCATCTTGTTCTTCAAAGATATCCCTGCCTCAGAAATTCCTATTTCCTCAGCAGTAGCCCGAGGGACTTCTCAGATATGAGAGATCAATCCTATTTAAAGAACTGTAAGAAAAGAAATTCCCTAGCTTGATTACAACCTGGAACAACTAGGTATTCCAGTTAATTGTTTTTTCTCTCCTTTCAGATACAATCAGTCAGAGTGCACTGCCTGGGCCCAGCATTAAGACCAAGGCCATTGAGAGGCATACATTCCCTCCAGGTCCAATATGATTCTTTTAACTGCCATTGCCCATGAAGGAAAGGGGACCCTCGGGGAGGCTAGGACACTGAGCCTGATTATGGATCTCAGCCACAAGCATGGTGCTATTGTTAATCATTCCCCAAGTTATTTTTTAAATATTTCCTATAGCCTCTTTATGCACAGAATTGCAATGGTGACATTTTTTTGTTCTAAACAAAAACCAAGCTAGAAGGGCATGAAGTCCAGTCTTTTCATTTTATAGATGAGGAAATGAGTCAATACGGATTAAATGACTTGTCCAAGGTCATGAAGAGAGAATACAATGGTCGGGATTTGAACTCACATCTTCTTACAGTGAAAATAGATCTGAATCTTGCAGGCTATTTTTCTTGGAGTTCAGTAATCGTTTCTTGAATGAAAACAACTTTTACTCATTGAACACAAAACTTCCAGAATCCTAGAATATCATACCTAGAAAGACCTTCAGAACATACAAAAAAGGGCAGTATTAGGAGGGACCACAAAGATTATCCATTCAGCCTGGAAAATTAGAACCAGAAAGAAACTTGAGAGTCAACTGGTATTCTGGTCTGAAGCTATTGATGAGGAAAATGGTGCCCTATGAGAGGAAGAAATTTTTAGAGAATTCTAGAGTTAAAAGGGAGCTCAATTAAATAGGGGGGGGAGGCATATCTTTCGAAATAGATTTGACAAATAATCATTCAGCTTTTGCTTGAAAATCTCTAGCGTTGGAGATCAAACTACCTTGCAGACATTCCATTTTAGTTTTCTAAAGTTTAAATTATTCAGAAGATTCTCCTGACAGCAAGCCTCACTTTTCCTTTTGGAGATTCATTGTTTCTATTCTTTCTATTTCTGCTCTAGTTTCTTTGTAAAAGGGTATGAGTTCAAATCCTGGCCATTATATACCCCCTCTTCTTTCCCTTCTTTGACAAAATCTCCTTCTCCCAACAGCTTCTTGGAAGCCCATTGTCAGCCTCCACTCTGCCCTTGCATGTCCAAGTCATCTCTTCTTCCTCATTCTTTCATATTCTCTCTCTAGGGTATATATTTCAAATTCTTCAATACCCCGACCCTCCTTTTTTGGAAAGTTTTCAGATGATCAAAATCGTCCTGAAATTGGAGTCATGAATATGCTGAAGTCAGCTCATTCTGGCTTAGGAGAGACAATTATTCAATTTTCTGTGTCAGCACTGGCACAGCAGGAATTGAAAAACTACAAATCAAGACCTAATTTATTGTTTTGTTGATGATTAAGTAAAAAAAATCAATCCAAATTAAACTTAAAAGAGTATGATGTATATTTTGAGTGTGAGACAGGGGTCAGTTTTTAAATTTTTTTCTTTTTCTTGCCAAAAAAAAACCCAAGAAAAAAAGTGAGTTGCCCAAGGTCACACAGCTAGGTAATCATTAAGTATCTGATGTTGGATTTGAGCTCAGATCTTCCTGATTCCAGGGCTGGTGCTCTATCCACTGTGCCACCTAGCTGCCCCATAAATTTTTAATTACATACTGTTTTCTTTTTCTTTGTGGGGGCAAAGAATTGAAAATTGAGGTGTTACCCATCAATTGGGGGAAAAGAACTGAAAAAGTTGTATTATGTGATTGTGAGAAATACTGCTGTGTCATAAGAAAAGAAAAGCAGGATGCTCCTAGAAAAATTTGGGAAGATTTATATGAACTCATACCAAAATGAAATAAGCTGAACCAAGAGAACATCACAGTAACAGCAATATTGTGATAATAAACTTTAAATTACTGAAGGATTCTGATCAAAACAATGATCCAAGGTAACAACTGAAGATGAAAAGTGATATATACTGCCAAGAGAGAATTGATGAAGTTTGAAGCATAATTTTTAATTTTCAGTATTTTGCCTGTTTTTTGTAAAATATTCCATATGGAAATGCATTTTGCAAGATTTCATATATATATATATATATATGTAATTGATATCACATTGCTTGTCTTCTCAAGGAATGGGGAAGGGAATGGAAGACAGAATTCTGACATCAAAAGTTTTAAAAAGTAAATATTAAAAATAAATATATAATCAAATCATTTAAAACAATATGTAGCTTAGAACTGAAGATAATGCCTTAGGGGTTATCTGATCTTTTCATACTACAGTGGAATCATCACTTCATCATTATTGGTTCTATACATCTCTTAAGGATGATTTTTTTAAAATTAAATATCTTGGCTTCCCTAGCAAACAACATCTTTTGGAAAACCTTAATCCATTCAAGGCTCAAGGATGACCCTTTCTACTTGAAAACTTTCTTGATTCCCACAGCTAGCATTCTTCCTTTCCAAATAGCATTTGTATATACTCTATGTATTTTTATTTATTTTTGTGTGTGCATACTAATTTTCTTCAACATAATACAAACTAATGAAGGGCATAGAATTTTTTATTTCATTAATTTTTGCTTAGTTTATGTAAAAAAAAAGTTTGGTATATAACAGGTCCTTGTACGTGGTTGGATTGTTCCCAATTAAGTTTACAATTCACTCACCTCCCAGAGTTCTTCACAAATGATACCCCAACAAGTGTAAAGCTTTACATTTATTGCTATAGACATTCTCATTATACTTTCTGATCCAATTCCCATCATGTTCAGAACTTTTTGGATCTTCAGTTAATTATCTATCATCCAATATGTTCCCTGTCTCCCTTACCACACTCTTAAGGACAGAGCATTTGGGCCCAACACTGGAAACCTACTTCCCAATTGAAATCTGAATTACTACTCTTGTACTACAACCAACAAGTTTCAAATCCATGTAATTTTAGCATCACCTTGACTATGTCCCACCATCTTTTTCACCCCAAGACATATCATTCCATGATTTAGAACATTTTTTCTGACCATCTGCCATCATCCCTTTTTGGCTTGCCCAGTTTCCTTGAAGACACAAGTAAAAAATCTCCTCTTTTGCAAAAAGACCTTCCTTATCCCCTAATCCGACTTCCTTCCTGAAGCTGGTCATCTTCAATTTTTATTGTATGTAGCCTGGTTGTACATAGTTGTTTACGTGATGTCTCTCTTCTTTGGATTGTGAGCTCCTTGAGAATGGGGCAATCCCCGCCTCCACTTCTTGGTATCCTTAGCAACCCACACATGATAGGCATGAATAAATATTGATTTATTGATTGACAGACCACATTGGTCAGTATCCTAGTAAAACGAGGAAGGAGGTAGTAGAATCAGAATTCTCATGCTGGACCATGTCCTTCTTTCATGTCTAGATGCAGTCTTTCTCTACAACCTCATGTTCCATTCTAATCATTCTTTTTAATGACATCATAACTCAGATTTAGAAAAAGGGATTTTCATTTATTTAATATAAAAGATCTTTTTTAAAACGTATTTTAACAACACTTCAAAGAGCCAAATTCTTATTTCTGAGTATTCTTCAAATTGGTTCAGTATATTTTGCTTATCTTTTTGCCAACAACTTTACCACCTCCAAGCATGTCAATGAGCAGGAAGAAGTATGCTGTCCAGAGAAGCATAAGGAGGGGCACATTGGACTCAGTAGATGCCAGAAAATCAGAAAGATCTCAGAATACAAAACAAACAATATCTTATCATGGACCAACCTTAGATCATCTCATGTCATGAGTAGGAGAACATGGAAGAGAATATCAGAGTTTGTGTGAGCATCATAGATCATTTCGTCCAACAGCCTCATTTTCCAGCTAGGGAAAAAAGGAAATTTTCTTTACCTTCTGCATACGGCTATTGTGAGTCTCAAATGAGATAATCTGCCAAAAATACTTTGTAATCAATAAAGAGACAATGAATGACAGCTATTATGGTTACTAAGGACAATAACAGCAATGAGACTAATGACTATTATCTAGAAACAAATGCTTCAGTGTATCAGTGAATTTTATTGTTTAAAACACTTTGGGGCTACTATGAGTCAGCACAGGTCCTAGGCTTATTTTACAATAACTTTCTGAATTGAGGGTCGAAGGAAACAGTCAACCCAGTTGCTGTTTGTGCCAATTTGACAACATTCACTAAAAATAGTTACAGAACAACTACAAAACGGAATTTTGAATGCTGCGCCCTGGGGTCACCAAAATCAGATGGCAGGGTCTCTGCTTTCAAGATCCAGACAGCTCACTCACATCAACATAATCTAACTCAGAGGATAGGAAATTCATATGAATAATTTCTGAGAAATTCTGGGAGAGAGAAAATATGTTCATTTGGGGTGATCAAGGGAGGCTTCGGTGTAGGTGCCACCATTCAAACTATGTTCTGATTGATCTCCATGGGAAGAGTTGAAAAAGGCAATATTGGAAAAATGTGAGCAATGACATGGGGATAGGGAATATGACTGATGTGGAGATGCCTGATTTTAGCAATGAGGCAAGACAGACCACATGGTGGATGAGTTTTGCAATCACATTTAACAGTGGGACTCCATTACTATCTCACCCACTAAAAAGTAATGTCTTTTGTTAAATAAAGGCACTCCTAGATTGAATTAATGAATCAGAAGCTCTTGTGGATAGGGTGAACACTGGGTTTCTACACCTCTATGATTCAAAGCTATTTGAAAAAAATTCAGTCACACCCACTTTAAGGAATTTGAATTAAAAGGGGGAGTTTTCTTTGAATGATGATAATAGGAATTTTGTGGCTTAAGAGTAGATTGATGATTGAATAGGCTATAGATTTAGGAGCCCCACATTGGCAATCCGGCCAGGAGAAGGAGAAAGTTCATGAGCTCTGGGGGCTAATGGAGATAATAGTGAGGAAGGTCATCTTTTCTGTAACCTCAGAGAAGAGCCAGGAAGCTGCCATCAGTGTACTCATCCTTCCAAGAACAGAAAGAAGCCCAAGAAAAGGCCAATTCTTTCTCCTACTTGCCAGTCCTTGTCTATCCATCCATCTATTGCAACAGCCCCCAATTCAGATGCTACCTTTGCCACTTAACAGCTTTTACAAGAAGCTTCTCATCCTGTTAGTGCCTTCCCTCTTATGTTTGGGACTATAATAGACCTACTGAACCCAGGATCTGGGACACCTTGTAGCAAGGGACCTTTAGCTATGGGCTCATGTATGAACTCAGTTCAGGTTTCCAGGAATATTGCTCTAAAGAAGTGTTACATTTTTATGTTTTTAATCTGATGTTTTATGAGCCCAACCAAGAACCCTGAGGAAAACCAAGGAAAACTGAGTCCTAGGATCTCCTTAAAAGAGAATAGCAAAGTACTTAATGTGCAAATGAGGTTGTGTTTAGGACAACTACTTATTTTCTCCACAAAAAAGAAATGCTTAAAACACAATAGACTCGCTCTCAAACATTACAAAGATATAGAGCACCAAGCCTTAGTTTCTGTTAGACTCCCTGAGGAGGCTGACACTTGAAACAGTAAAAATAGAACACTTGCTAGAATGACTAAATATGCATTTCTCCTTCCCCTTATTTCTGAGATTTGTCAATGACTCTCTAAAGATGGCTGGGCCCTCTCCAAAGAAGGTCACTAAAGACAAGACAGTCCTCTTGTTCTTTGTTACCTCTGATTGTGAGATCCAAGAACTCCCCGCCTCCTCAGTTAGCCCCTCTTGGAGAGTTTATTAGGTTCATTACTATAATCAGCCACAGAATCATAAGTTTTTGGAGTAGCCAAGACCTTGAAGTCAAGGCTTAGGTTCAGTTAGCATGCACATGGGGTAAAAGTCATGCATGAGGAGGCACCCTAACTGGGGGTGGCAGGGTTGTGGGAATGGAGGGGAGAAGAGAAGAGGTGATACTAGACTCCATGGGAAGTCCACACAGTCCTCATATAGATAACGCAAGTGAATGCAGAGAAGGGCAGAGAGTAGAGTCATTCTTTTTAAGATGCTCTAAGTGATTTGAATGGGTCTAATTTTCAGGCTCATTGTCAATCTTCTTTGACATAGGTGCCTATTTCCCTTCTGTCTTCATGGGGGCTAAGAAATAATTCTATGATCCAACATTCTTCAGCATAATTTCTAGTTCAGTCCCAGGAATACTCCAGGGAGTTCACTCCCAAAGTGAAGTCTCTGATTATATTCATGACACACACAAACATGTACACACACATATAAAGGCATGTACAAATACATATATTTATTTGTGTATGTATGTACTTTTGTATTTTTGTATATATCCTGGATGTTTTCTCATCCAGTTGAATAGAAGTTCCTTGAGGGTCTAGTACTGTGATGACATATGGCAGCCTTATCCTCATAGACTTTTTATTCTCCTGGAAAAGACACATGAATACATTTCAGCAAATAAAATGCAGAAACAAAACAAATGCAAGGTAGCTCTGTGAGAGGAGGTGGTTGATGCTGAAAGTATCAGGGTGGTCTTCATCTGGAAGGAAGTGATTGAGCTCAGTCTCAGCAGATATCAGGGTGAGGAAGGAGCATGTTTCAAGAACCTGGGCACCAGTGCCAAAGCTAGGAGGCAGAAGGTCAAAAGGCTTATGAGGAAAGACCTGTCAACCAACATGACTAGACCATAGTGGTCATAATAGGAAGAAATGCAAGATAAGAGTGGAAAGGTGGGATGAGATCATGTTTTGAAGAGTTTTAAATTCCAGAGGACTTTTTCAAGTATCAGAGGAACTAGAGATACTAGGGAGTCACTGAGGTTTATAGAGTGATGGAGCAACATCATTGGTCCTATGTTTTAGGGCTGGACATCACTTGGGGAGTTGAGTGAAGGATGAAAGAGAGTAGGGAGAGAGCTGGGGCATATGAGAAGGCTGCTCCAGGCTGGAGGTGATGAAAATCTGAATGGAGGCATTTGGAGCCAGCTGTTGTTGATGCCACTGTGGCTGCTATTGCCATCATCATGTTACATCCTACTGGAGGAAGTCAAATGAGTGTTTCCAGGGTGATAATTGCTCAAAGGGAAGCAAAGGACCTCCCTTTAGAGCCAGGAAAACAAAGCCCAAACAAAAAAGCCAGATGTGAGAGCCAAGCTTGGATTGGCTGATGGTTCTTCCTTACCATTGGTAGTCATGGGGGTGTGGGATGAGGAGGTTGCTATCTTTAGCTATGCATATGCTGAGTGGCTCAGCAGTCATCACTGTCTTCTCCAAATTCCCAACCCCATGAGGGAACCTCAGATGAATGTTGTCCCAGAGACCTCCACCTGGTTGCAGACTGGCCTTAGGGAAAGAACCTTCCATGGAGTCATACACCTACCAACTGGCTAGTGACTTCGGACATTTCAAGAGATCTTCACTTTCCTCATCTTATAATGAAGGACTTGGACTAGATGACTTGCAAGGTATCAATCACCTCAAAATCTCGGATCCCCAAGGAGCTCTCCAGGGTTTCTCTGGAACATTTGGCTGAAATATCAAAATTAACTTTTAAAAACTTAATTACAGAGAAGGATGTTTCTCTTTTCTTCCTTCCTTGATTCTTTCCTTTCTTCCTCTCTCTCTCCAACCCAGTGGGTAGAATCAGACTAGTAATAGAACCTCATCATTTAAATCTCAGCTCCAATTGGTAATCTGGGGACAAACTCTTATGCTCTTTTAACTTGTTACAACAGGATCATGAATGGCGTGGAAAGGGTTAGCGAGAACTTAGGGAAATGTAACCTCCTAACTCAGAACTGAACTTATCGGCCAGTCAAGAAAGACTGGGAATTGATTATGATCCTGCCTAAAGAAGCCCTGGGGTAGAGGGCCCAACAACTGGGGGTGGGGCTGGGTGTCTTTATTGCACATTAATTCTCAATATGAGCAGAAGAGAACTCAGTCTTGAGTGCAGGAGGTGGCCTGTACCCTCAGCAAATATGACTCAAATTGCCATTTTATATTTGTATTGTGTCTATGTGTGGAATGAGAGGGGGAGAGAAGAGAGAGATGGAGACAGGAAGACCAATAAAGACAGAGATAGAGAGATGGTTGCAGAGATAGAGAGAGAAAGAGACAGAGAGAAAGAGAGAGAGAGACAGAGAGAGAGACACACACACAGAGAAACAGAGAAACAGAGAGACACACACAGAGAGAAACAGAGAGAGACAGAGACAGAGAGACAAACAGGCAGACAGAAAAAAAGACAGGCATCAAGCAGAGCTTAGGATACAGAGATATAGAGATAGAGACATGGAGATGGAGATGGAGATGGAGATGAAGAAACAAAGGAAGGAAAGGCTTTGAGAAACAGACACAGGAAGGACAGAGAAACAGAGACAATGACAGAGAAACAAATACAAATAAGGCAGAAAGGTCAAGTCCAGTAGAGACCTAGACAGAGTCAGAGAGAGAGAGGGAATGTATTAAGTTTTTGACAGATTGGAACAATCAATCAGCAAGCATTAATTAGATGTTAAGTGCTGGAGTTAAAGAGATAAAGGAGCCCATGGTCATTCTTTCTACCAATGAGGATCAGCAACTTTTCTGAAATATGATCTTCCAGAGTTGCCTGGGACCCTGTGAGGTGGAGGAGCTGGCCTAGGACCCCTCAGCTGGGCTGTATCAGAGGCAGCAGTTGAACCTAGGTCATCCTGGTTCTAGATTTTTATCAGCCATGTTCTGTGGATACCCTGCCCTCAATGTGTACAGAATGTGCTTAAAAGAAGGTAAACAAAGTAAAGGCAAGGTGAATCCTTGGTGGGCTGAGAGAGTGAGGAGTCCAATCAGGTTGGGAACCTGAGGGACTGAGAAGAGGGTGGAGCCCTCTACAATAAAAGGGAAGGTATTTATTAGATTTTTGACTCTGGGGAAGAATTAAGCTCTCTAAGATTTAGTTTCCTCATCTGTAAACTGAGGGGGATGGATCTGAAGTCCCTTCCATCTCGAAAGACCTGATCCTATGATTCCACTTTTCCAAATATAATATCTATTATCCCCCCCCCCCCAAATTCTTTGGTTCAGCTAAAATAGCTGTTTTCTCACACATAATGCTCCATTGCCCAACTCTGTATCATCATATCAGCTATTCTTTATGGTTGGAAGCATTCAATTAAACAAGCATGTTTAAGACTAGAATTCAGACTTTTCCTCACCTCCATTGCTGAGAATTATACTTCCTTTAAAACTCTGTTCCAAGGTTCCCTTCTTTATGAAGACAGGACTAGTTTTGCAAAAGTAAGGAACATGATGGAGCTTTTAGACTTTCTGTTGAGTGACAATTCATTTATTTTAGTATTTATTGTATTTTTATACCAACTCTGTTGCTGTTGACTTGACAATTTTGTGGCTCTTTTGTGAATTTCAATCCCCTATCTCCTGGTTTGGCCTGCTATTCCAAGATCTTAATTTTGAATTCTTTGTCTTCTAGACTCTGGCATTTGGACTCCTTCTCAAGCACCATGCATCAGAGCCTATCTTTCTACTTCATCTCTACCAGTGATTAAACAAATTCAGTGATTGTTTTAATTGGCCCAATGAGATGAAAAAAGATTGGAGTTGGGTGTAAAATGGTGAGCCAAGCTAGGTTAGTACTAGAATGTCTACAAAATTCTTAAGTTAGGGGAAAGAAAGGGGTATACTGCTGAATGTTTTAAAACCAGCTCTCCCCCCAAATGTTCAAATTTAATTTAATCTTTAAAATTTAATCTGCATCATTCACATTTTCTCCATTGTTTTCTTAAGTCAAGATACTCCACAAAATAATAGATGTGTTACATTTACAGATTTGTGAGCTGTAGATGCTCCTACTGAGAATTTAACAATCAGCTCTCATGGTTTTTATGAGCTAGCACTAGCAGAACAATTTGCTGGAGGAAGAATTCAGAAAGAAAAAAATGAAGTACAGAAAGCACTGTGTATGACTCAACCCAATTCACCAAATATTCCATTTTTTAAAATTATTTTTAATAGAGTGGCTGCTTTTGTGCTCTGTGCCCATCCATTGCTACTGATGGCTGCTAATGACTCAGCCTCAGACTTCTTAGACACCCTCTGGTTTGACTGCAGTTTCTGCTTCTTAAGCCCCATCATTCCACTTCCTAATGGCAGGATATGACAGTTAAACCTAAGAATAACCTTCTTGAACTCCATGAAAGAAGGCGGCTTTTTAAGATGATGATGGGGAGAATTTCCACTTTTGCCAAGCCAATTAGCCTTGGTTTGACCTCTCCTTCCTCTGAACGCAAGGTGTGCTAGCTTAGCTCTGGTTTGGGGTAGAGATTTAAGTAGACATCAGTATCTCAACCCATAGATCACAAAGGAAGTAGACAATCCTCAGCGACTCCGCCATTTATCTTCATTCACCAAATGACCTGCACTTGTTCATTTCTTTTTAAAAATTTTAAGTCTTCAAATTTTAACCTGGTTGTCCATGCCTACTTACTCTTCTGCTGCAGTTTCCATGACAACCTTTAAGTATCTCTCAGGATAAATAGCTCTCGTTTATATTAAATAATGCACGGGCTGCTCTGATTAAGTATGACAGTATGAGCGGCAGCAAACGTATCCAAGAGAAGGAATGCAAACTTGATTGTTTTTCTCCAAGTTGACAAACTCCTATAATTTGTCACCACGTTTAAACCTTTCATCTCAGGGGGACCACTTTTCTTTTTCTATTATAGTATTTATTTCACACTAAATCACTTCCAGGAAGTGTAGCAGAGAACGGGTTCTCCTAACCACAATGGTTCCATTAGTCCCAACTCTCAAGGACAGAGCAATTTCTGATCAGCTAATGTTCAACTTAGTCATTCACCTCTTTGCAAAGTTATTGCTAGCTTCCACTCATATTCTGTCCCTCCAAGTCATGAAGCCAGTCAACTTTGTTCTGGTTCAGGGGTAGAGAAAAGCTATAAAGATTCTCTTCTGAATAATATTCGGTTTTGTCTTTCTTTAGGCAAGATTGGGTCATCTCCAGATGAATATATATTGATCCTCCCTATGTGCATATGAGAGAAAGTGGGAAAAAACAAAACAAAATAAAAACAAAAGCCCCAGAACTGGAATCAGAAGACATGAATTCAAATTCAAGCTTTACCATTTTTTTTTTTAGAACAACTCAGGGAAAAACCTTCTTTGGCTTATCTATCAATCAAAGGAAGGCAGGTACCAAGGTCACTCAGATCTGGGATGGCTTGTTTTTTATAATTTTATTTATTGTAATTGAATTTTATTTAAATGTTTAATTTTAGCTGAATCATCTCAGGCCAGTCATTTAACTTCTCTTAAGTACAATTTTCTTCAAAATAAAGACAAAAATAACTGTTTCCCAGAGTTGTTTGAGGACACAAGGAGGTAATGTAAGAAAATAACTTTTCAAACCTTAGAATATTTTATATACTCTGTGATGATGAAGATGGTCATTATTTTTACTATATGAAATGAATTCTAATCTACTCTGCTTTGAATCCTAGGGTTTCTATGGAAAATTACTTGCAACTGTTGGATAATGCTATTTCTCTGTCATACCCCATGTGAGTAATCACAATATCCTACAGAATGCAAGAGGTAGGGGGCATAAGGAAAGATTCCAGAATCTGCTCATTAAGAAACTGATGCTTCTGGAAAAGCATGTTTTTTTCTGACTCAATTTGTACATATGTCAAATAAAGCGTTTGGGCTAGATCACCATTAATGATCCCCTGGCTCATGGTAAACAAACTACCCAATAGCAACAGACATTATTCTTTCTCTTTCAGTGATCTCATCTCTCTGAATGAATGAACAAATGTCTGAATGGATCAATGGAAACAAACAGTATGTGTGACACATCATATTAGATTCTGATGTACAAAAAAAGATATTTCCCTAGAAAGGAAAGGACCTGTGATTTCCATGGCAGAATGAAGTTACAGAGAAGCAGCTGCCCCTCTCAATGCATGTCAGCTATAGCTCTGCAGCCTATGGAACTCCCTGTGAATCTTGAGAGTTGAAGTGACCTGTACAGAGTCATTCAGGCAAGTAAGTCAGAGATAAGATTTGAACCCAGGTCTTCCTGGTTCTGAGGTTTGCTCTTCCATCCTGCCTCTCGTTCCATCTCTTGAACCTACTGAGTCTCTTTATACAACATCTCATCAATCTTCTTACGGCCCCATATCTAATAGGGACCCTTGTTACCTGGGGCTTTGCCCTTCCACTCATCTGCTCTTTCTGTCTCATTTTCTTCTGTCATGTTCACAACTCTCCTCAAGTAATGACTTTGTATGATACTAGTTCTATAGTACCTCTATGGGGGTGCTATAGTTACTGCCATAGCCACAACATCATCCAACCACACTGGAAATCTCATCAGGGAATTTGATAGATTTGGCCCTAGACTTGGGACTGCATAGATCACAAAAGAAGTAGAAGATCCTCAACTACTGAATGTTTAACAACCAGCTTTCTTAGTAGTATGAGGTATATAATCAATATTTCTACATTTGTTGAATTGAAGTCGGTTTCAGTACTACTGTTTAAACAAATTACATTTCATGAAATATGGAAAGAAGACTGGATTTATGATTGAAAGTCCTAGTTTGGAACCTGATGCTCCTACTTCCTAACTATGTGACCTGGAGAAAAATGTTCCTCTTTTTGAGGTCTTGCAAGTTTCCTTGTATGCAGAGGATTACTAAAGTCTTTCATCTATGACTAGGAAACCAAAATATAATAATAATAATAGAGTTTATAGACTTTGACTGGCCATACTGTGGCATCATTTCAGTAAGACTTTCTTGTTATTTGTTGTAAAAGGCAGAATTTGCTTAAAAACAGGTAGAGAATATTGACTTTGTTTCCTTAACCTACCATTTGTTTAAATTCATTTGCAAATTTGTTGAACCTGAATGGGTATTTGGAAGATATAAATTGATGAATCTCAAAATATAAAATCTGACTCATGAGGCATTGTCTTGTGTAAACTTTGTCAAAGTCACTTAAATGCTCTGAGGTCTCAGTTTCCTCATCTGCAGAATGAAGTATTTGAATCTGATGACTTTTGATCCTTTAAAGTTGCATCCTAAGATCTTAGGAACTCTTAGGATATACATTAATAAATGAGTAGAATAGAAAGTCCTTGAGAACTGAAACTCTGACTTTGATCTTTGAATCTTTATAGGCTATCATGATGACTAGAATATAATAGGGGCTTAATACTTCTCTACTGAGTCCATTCAAATATCACCATTTACTATTCAAATATCACCTTCATCATTTTCTCTCAGGGTCTCTTTTCTGTAAAATGGGAACAACAATCATTCTAATATCTATCTGTCAGCCTGGGAGGCTCAAATCAGACATTGTATACAAAACTTTGAATAATTTAAAGCTATGATGTTTTATATATATATATATATATATATATATTTATAAATATGTTACAAAAGCATATACATATACATGATTAAATATATAATTATGATATATAGTTAAATATAAACTATGGCATATACCTTATATATATATTACATATAAATGATACACATAAACCTATGGTATATATAAATGTTACAGTTAACACTATGGTTACATATATATGTGTATATATATATATATATATGTATATATATATATATGATAAAAGTTTGCACAATACATACATTTGTCATTCATCATCATAACCATTCCATCTATTTTACTAAGACAAGACAAGAAATGGAAATTATTACCTATTTTTTCTTTTTGTGAAAAGAAAGTTTTTGCCTATGATGCAAATTCCCTAACACAGTCAAGTTGGGATTTTAAAGAAATTAAAACAGAAATGTGCCTCAGGAATGACCTTGTCCTGGTGGAGTTAAAACAAATTAACTTGACGTGACTGACCTTAATGTTATTTATGACCATTTTCCAGTTATTTCTTTTCTACTCAGGTAAGCCCTTAGATCTACAGAGCCAGTTGGCACTTTACCACCTCTGGAGCCTGTCAAATACTTGGCACCATTGTGCGATTGTCATAGAGATATTAACTTTGTTAATTTTAGGTTACCTTCAGTAGAGAATTCAGCAAAGTTGAACTTTGTTCAATCAACTTTGTTAAAAAATGAGGCTGAGTAAATGGAGACAGCCCTCTTAGAATTTAACTTGTGGCAGTTGGAAGGGACCTTTGAAAGGTTCTGGACTGACTAACTTGTTTAACAGACAAGGAAGCTGAAACACAGAGGAGGAAAGATCCTTAACCAAGTTCTCAGAATGATTGAAAGCTGTTAATTACTTGGAACAAAGGTAAACAATTGAATGGGTTATATGTAATAAAATTTAAAATGATTTCGATTTTTAAAAATATATGTAAATATGAATGTGTCCTTTTGTTCACAATGCCTTAGTTTTAAATCATTTAAAATTGAGTGTATAAGATTTTGAAACATCCTTAAATTCTTCATCAGGAAATTATATTTTTATCCTTTGAATATTTAGCATCACTTGGGCAAACTGGCTATTTTCCTAATTTTCCCATGATTATAGCCCATTAATTTTCAATGGGCTCTAAGTGGCAAAATCCACAGCTCTTGAAACATATTTATCTTTGAATCTTGGATACATTTCTTAACCTTTTACGTGATGTGGAATGTCACCAAGCTGAACTGCCACGTCTCACCCCCGTTAGGGAATTTCTGCAATTCAGAAACAATTTTGCTTTTTTTGATATGATTATGTCAACTAAAATCTATCATTTCCTTAATAAAGATTAAACTTCTCTGCCCAGGGGTGGAGAGTAGCGGCTATTTACAGTCTGCTAAAGATGCAAAGAACTCTTAATTTTACCTGGAATTATCCTGTCAATGGTTAGTCTTGAATAATACACTGAGTTTCTTTAGTAATAATTACAATTTTCAGTCTTTCTGCATTGCCTTATCTGTAAAAAATGCTTTTTTCCCTTAATGGTAGAGGAGAAAACCTTGTTTTTAAAAAATACTTCTCTCTATATTCTTATAAATTCCAGTATCCTAGGGGATCAATAATAACCCTCCGGTTTCCTTGGTCCTTTGAAATCTCTGCCTATTTCCTAAAATGAATTGAGTGGTTTTATGTCAATAGTTTATTAGTTAGTGTAATCCAAGATTCCAGTCTAGGCATTTGTATAGGACTATCCTCATCGTTGGAAAAATAAATTCTCGAATCTCTACAACTATCTGAGAGGCATTCTTAAAAAACTATAGAATTAAAACGAAAGTAAGGGGATACATACTGAGCATGAAATCAAGCACTCATCCGTCAGAGAATTGAATAAGGGGAGGAAACCAACTCAGTGTATTTTCCTTTAGTGAAGGTCAGACTTCAGGTTCAGTCTTTTGTTAATAGACAAACATGTTCATAAAAACAACTGACCATGGGTGTCAAAGAATTAAAAAGCATCAAAAACTTTGATTATCTTAAGTAGTTCATGCACCAATATAATAGGTGCTGAGGCCATACCTGATACCTATTTTTTTGAAGATTTTGTCTGACACTTTTATCATTACTTTCCCATGTCTCTCACAAGCACATAATCACCTTATTAAAACAATGGAAAAGATTATTAACCAACTTCTCCAGGATATGATCTGATTTTTTTCTCCCCATGACCCTTTCCTAATCTGAAATTCATTCCATTATTTATTCATTCATCTATTCAAAAAACAATCATTAAACACTTTGTATAGAACAAGCATTCTACTAGGATCTGGAAATACTAAGGTAAACATGAAGTGGCTCCTGGCCTCAAGTAACATACATTCTATTGAATAAATGGCATACCTATTCATCTTACTAGGATCTATTTGTATACTTTACTTCTCTCCTCTTCTCTCCTTTCATCTCCCTCTTCTACCTCCCCCACTTTTTCTCCTCTCACATATACAACTCTGAAATAATTTTGGGAAAATGACATTTACTTTGGGCTTAGAATTGGTTTAGGGGGCCATTTTTGAGCTGAGACTTGCAATGGACACAAATTTGCATAGGATGAATGCTAATTGACTTTGCCAGTTTTCTCTTAAAGAAGGGGCACAGATTCTATTATTTAGGTGTGAGGGGTGGAGGTGAGTTTTGTATTTGATGGGTTTTTTGGTGATTACATCTGTTTAATGGGAAAAATAATGAACCAGCAACTTCTAGGAGGTCATGATTCCCTTCTACAATGGCAGAAAGTCATCACTTGTTGATTATAATCTATTCATTGTCCCTCATTGTTCCTTCTGTCAAGGATGAGAAACATTTACCAATGTGTATAGAGATTAGGCATATTTATGGGACAATAAAGAGGATGGAAAGGGTGCTCTTACAGAGCTAATATTTGGCAAAGTCTGATGTAGCGATCCCCATAGAAGCCATTCTAAACCTCCAAGGAGCTTTCAGATTCAGCTGTTCCCTACTTTCAGACATATTTAGAATAGAAATTTTAAAAAAAGCAAAAACCATGATATCTCCAATTTATTATTTGGATTCTTGCTCTGTGCTTTGGATTCTTCTATGTGAACTGAGAATTTGAAATGAATTTTCTATAAATGTCTTTGAGAATAGACTTCTGGGAGCCAAGATGGTGGAATAAACAGTAAATTGCTGTAACTCTCCCATATTCACCTCCAAGCAGCCACTAAATAGCACCACAAAACTAATCCTAGAACAGAAGAAACAGCAAAAAAGACAGGGTGAAACAACCTTTTAACCTAAGAAATTTAAACATTAGCCAGAAAATCTATCTCCCTCAGGTAAAGGGGGAGAGTCATCCAGGACAGGATCTGAGTAAGCTAGCAGCAAACCCCACCTCAGCAAATCAGAGGCAAATCCTGAGCCTCAGTGTGGTGGAGCAAACCTTAGGAACCCCAACTGCCTCCACATAGCCAGGAGAATCAGCAGATTCCAGCTCCAGGATCCTAATGTCCACTTACTTCAACATAGCCCTGAGCAAATACACATCACCTGGAAAGACCAGAACAGCAGATGCTTCATTTTATCCCCAGGGAGATCTGGGAACATCCCTCTGGCCTCAGCACATGCCAGACACAACCACTAGGATCCCAACTCAGCACCAGGTAAGCTGCCAGACCACTATAGCCGACAGCAGTGCCAGTCACCCTCCACCGTAGTTCCTCAGTCCAAAAGCAGACATGAGGGTTCCCATGGGGTCAGGGGCAGCATCAATACAGCATCAGGTAAACAGTCAAGACCTGCAGGCACTGATACAAGAAACCTATTGATAGAAGACAATTCCCCTTTCTCCATGGGAGCACAACTCAAATTTAAAAGAAAAAAAAGTCCACCCCCCAAAATGAGCAAAAAACTGATAAAAAATAATAACCTGACCTTAGAAAGTCATTATAGTGAGAGGGTAGACCAAGACACAAACTCAGAAGAGGGCAGCAATGTCAAAACACATATGAACTAAACCCCAGTGAAAGATGGGAAGTGGTCTAAAGTCCGGGGCGGGGGGGGAGTTCATGGAAGAGCTCAAATAGGAGCTTAAAAATCATAGGGGAGAGGTTGAAGAAAAATTGGGGAAGAAAATGAGAGTGATGAAAAAGAATTAGGAAAAAAGTCAACAATTTGGAAAAGAAAACAATTGCTTAAAAAAATCCACTGAAGAAAATAATTCCATAAAACAGAAAAGGAAGTACAAAATCTAGCTGGGAAAGCACCTCCTTAACAGTGAGAGTTTGGTATATGGAAAGTAATAACTCTATGAGACATCAAGAATCAATTAAACAAATTTAAAAAATGAAAAAAGGTGTAAATAAATTATATCATTGGAAAAAAGCAAAACTCAGCTGGAAAATAGATCCAGGAAAGACAATATCAGAATCATTTAATTACTTGAAAGTCATAATCAAAAGGAGGACCTGGACAGCATTTTTTGAGAAATTATCAAGGAAAACTTCACGGATATCCTGGAACTAGAAGGCAAAATAGGAGTCCACTTATTACCTTAGGAAAGAGATCGCCAAATAAAAATTTCAAGGAGATTACAGCCATATTTTAGAACTATCAGGTCAAGAAAATACAAGCAGTCAAAAACAATCAATTTAAATATTGAGGAGTCACAAATCAGAATTTCCCAGGACTTGGCCATCTGCAACATTAAAAGATCAAAAGTCATTGAACATGATATTCTGAAAGGCAAAGAAGCTAGGACTATAACCAAGAATTGCTTACCTAAGTGAAATTAAGTAAAATGCTTCAGGGGGGAAAATGGTCATTCACTGAAAAAGAAGGATTTCAAGCTTTTCTTAAGGGGAATTTCATAATTGAATCCCCCCAAAATCCTTCACCAATATAAAAATCCAAGAGAAGCCTAAAAATGCATAAAGGGAAAATAAAACATAAGGGAATCAATGTTACTGATGGGGAGATGATACCTGAAATTCTTAAAAATTGTTACTATAATAGTATAGCTATAAAGAATATGCTTATATGGGTATAATGAAGGATAAGAAAGTACACTAGGAGTAGAAGGAAGAGAGGTTGACTGGAGGTAAGTTATTTCACACAAAGAAGCACGAAAGAACTATTTACAGTTAAGGAGAAAATGGGAGAGTGGCTGATGGGAACTACTTGAATCTTATTATCATCCATATTGGCTCAAAGAAGGAATAATATACACATATAGTTGAATATAGAACTCTATCATGCCAGACAGACAGGAAAGTAGGAAGGGAGGAGAGTAAAGGAAAGTAAAGATGGGAACAGGAGGTGAAGGGCATTGGCAGAAGAGAGGGCAGAGGTGGTGGATAGAAGCAAAGTAAAGTTGAGGGGGGAAAGGGTAAAAGGGGAGAGAGAGAGAGAGAGAGAGAGAGAGAGAGAGAGAGAGAGAGAGAGAGAGAGAGAGAGGAGAGAGAGAGGAAAAACAGAATGAAGGTAAATGAATGAATAGGAATGTAACTGAGAATGTGAATAGGATGAACTCTTCCATAAAAAAAAGAAATAGGAGAGTAGATCACTAACCAGAATTCTACAATATTTTCTTTACAAGAAACACACTTGAAAGACAGACACACACACACACACACACACACACACACACACACACACACACACACTAAAGATAAGGGACAGGAGCAGCTGAAGTGAAAAAAAAAGATAGTAATCTTAATTCAGACAACAAAAGTAAAAAAAATCTATTTAAAAGAAATTAAGATGGAAACTATATCTTCTTACAAGATACTGACCAGTTATGAAATAATTTCAATATGAAATATATATGCACCAAATGGTAGAGGGTTCAAATCCTTAAAGAAATTAAATGAATTACAATTTCTTGACCAAAACAAGATAGAGAGGGCTATGAAACATAAAATAAGTAATTTTGATTATATTAAAATAAAGACCAATGCAGCAATAAAACCAATACAACTAACATTAAAAGGAAATTAGAAAGTTGGGAAACAAAATAGCAAGTGTCTCTGATAGAAGTTTAATTTCTTAAGTATATAGAAAATTGAGTCAAAGTGTTAGCAATAAAAGTCATTTTCTAATTGATAGTCAAAGGATATAAACAGGCAGTTTTCAGATGAAGAAATCAATGATATATATAGGCATATAAAATACTCTAAATCATATTTGATTAGAAAAATTCAAAGAAAAACAATTCTATGGTACCACCTCACACCTATTAGATTGTCTAATATGACCAAAAGTAAAGGAAAATCATAAATATTGAAGACTATGTTGGAAAATTGGGACACTAATGCATTGTTGGTGGAGTTGTGATCTAACTCAACTATCCTGGAGAGCAATTTGGAGCTGTGTCCAAAGGTTAACCAAACTGTGCATACCCTTTAATCTAGCAATACCACTACTAAGTCTATATTCCAAAGATCATAAAAAGGGGGGGGAAGGGAACATGTGCTAAAATATTCATAGCAACCTTTGTTGTATTACAAATTGAGTTAAAAGCCCATGAACTTGTTAGTGACTAAATAAGCTTTATATAGAAATGTAATGGAATTCTATTATAAAGAAATGAATACCAGGCAAATTTCAGAAGAAAATAAAAGCAAAACTGGAAAGACTTATATGAATCAATGCAAAGTGAAATGAGCAGAAACATGAAATCATTGCACATGGTATCAGCAATAATGTATGATGATCAACCATGAATGTCTCAGTTCTTGGCTGCAGTATGATAATAAAAGACACATACAAAAGACTCATGAAGGAAAATTCTATTCACTTCCAGATAAAGGACTGATGGACTCTGAATGCAAATTGATGCCTACTTCTTTCATGTACTTTATTCTTTGTTTGTGTTTTTTTCCCTTTCGATTTGTTTCTTCTTTCACTATTTTCACTTCTTTCTGACTAATACTGAAATGTTTTACATGGTGGTATGTGCACAACCTATAGCAAACTGCTCACCATTTTAGGAAGAAGGAAGGGAATGGAGAGAGGGGAAAAAATGAAACTCTAAATCTAGGGAAAAGTGAATACTAAAAATTATTATTGGCACATAATTTGGAAAAATAAGATACTGTTAAAGATAGAAGGGACCTGGGGTCACCTTATCATACCCATTGAAGTTATGGAGTGGGTACTGGTGAGGGAATAAGGGAAGACATGTGTTAAGGAATCTTTTTTCTATTCTAAGTGGTATTCTGTTTTGACTTTAGAGGTGTGGCAACCTTGGAAATCTATTAGATTAGAGGAAACTGGTGGTTCAGTGGATAGAGCATGATTTATCTTGATCCATAAACAAATCTGGTCTCATACTCTTAATTCTGTGAACCAGAGCAAGTCTCTTAAACTCCATTTGGCTCAGTTCTTGAATTTTAAAATGGGAATCATAAAAGCACCTAATTCGTAGGGTTTTTGTAAAACTCAAATGAGAACCTCTGTTAGAAAGTGGTTAGCATATCATCTGGTACATAGTGTACACTAAAGAAATGCTTTCTCTCCTAGTCAATTATATTTCTCAAATGCAGAAATTGTTTAAAAGAAAACATTGCCTTTCTCAGAAATATGAAAAACCCTAATATTTGGAGTCAGAAGATCTGGATTTAAATACCTTTTCTGCCACTTAAAGCAGTCATATTGCTTCTTACTGTCCTTTTAATTTGATCCTTGGTTTCCTCATGTATAAAATGAAGGAGTTGGTCCAGATGACCTCTAAGGTCCTTTTCAACTCTAAATCTATAATCCTATCTATTTATATGATCCTGAGGAAGTGTAATGATATAGCAGTTCACTTGTTTTGAGGGCAGAAGTCTGTTCAGATTTCTAAGAGAAGTAATTTCTCCTACTCAGAGTTTTGAGACAGCAATTGCTCATTATTGAATGAGATCAATTTTTAAATACTAGAGTGAACCTAATTTTCTTCATTAAAGTGTATGTAAAGAAGTGATAGCTTTAAATTTAAAAACTGGGTAAATATAGACCCAAGAAACCCTCTATGATTATAGCAGAAATGTAATTTACCTGATCTTGAAAGAACATAAGAATTTATTTTTTTTTAGGTTTTTTGCAAGGCAATGGGGTTAAGTGACTTGCCCAAGACCACAACAGCTAGGTAATTATTAAGTGTCTGAGTCCAGATTTGAACTCAGGTACTCCTGACTCCCGGGCCAGTGCTCTATCCACTGCACCAGCTAGCCACCCCCTAAGAATTTGATTATTAACCATAAATTAAGCCAGGCTTGTTAACAAAAAGGACAAATATTTCTGAACTCTGAAGTAAAAGAAAGGAAAGAGGATATATTTCAGAACTGTGCCTGCAGAACTGGAAACTGAAAGTGATATTGCTGTTGATGAGTTGGTTCACTGAACAGAGGAACAATTTCGAAGCACTGAATCAGAGAAGTCATCCAACAGATCAATTAGTGTGTCTGGGATATCCAGTCCAGTGATGTGTTAGTCAAGCACAGTGGGAATCAATTCAGGTTAAAAGAGTAGGTTCACCTGGAAGCCACAATAGTATCTAAGGCTTTTAGTAGGGGGGATTATGCAAATTAGATATGCAAGAAATATGAATGGAATGGCTTCCATGTTGGTTATATACCAGATGTAAATCAAGACCTTTTCAACATAGAAATTATATCAAGGAACTTTTATGGTCAATTGCTGAGGTACAAAGCAAACTCCAGTCTTCATGGTTCCATAGCTATATTCTATCCTTGGTAGGATATTCTTCTCTTATGTATTTCCTTTTCAGGTTTCTGTCCACTCTTTCTCATTGATACTAGGGGCATTGGTGGAAGAATACCAACTAGGGTTAATGTGAGAATTATGATATATTGATTGTTCCTGAGTTTGCTTTAATGTATGAGTATCTGTGATGCCATAATTATATATTTGGTCTTAACTATATAAATGTTGATGCCTAAAAGCTAAATGTGTCATCATTTTGAGTGTCCGGGTTTGTAGAAATGGAAGCATGTATTCTTTATAATTAGGTTAGCCATAGCACAGGGAGAGGATTTGAATTTAACTATGCAGTCCTTATGTAGGAACCCAGAACTGTTGGTGAGTAAACAGGTCGGAAAGACTGAACCTGTCCAGAGAATGAGTATATGTTTATAAACCAATGTGTGGTAATCAATGGGGATGATTACTCTATGCATACATTATCAAAGGAAAGATTGTTGTTTTTTTATGAGAATCTAAAAGAGGACTCTAATCCTAATCAAATGGTCTTTGTGAGGATTGCATATATCTACCAAGAGAAGCATACAATTAAGCAGCAGCTGAGTCTTAAAGGTAGTAGCTGAATTTTAACTAATTTAAAACATTTTAAAACCAATTTTAACCATTTCCCACATTTCTGCTACATGGTAATGACTTTATTCCTTTAAGCTTGCAGGACCTTTTGCTTGCATGTCCCTAATAAACTAGTATTAAAAAGTTATCTACATTTCCCCCCATTACAGTATAGATATTTTACATACAGGAATGAATCTAACCTAAACTCTGTTTCTCTTTGGAACACATAAGACTGCACAATTAGACAATTAATAAATATGTGACTTAACTACATTAAAAAAAAGTCCCAAATATATATAATTGGCTAGTATACAGCAAATCTTTTATAAGTTAACTGAATCAATTCTAAAAAGATCTGAGATCCCATCAACGTAGACTTTCACTCTATGCACAGTGAATAAACTCAATTTGTAATTTCTCCACATACTATTAGACGTTATCAGGAGTCACTACCTGAATTTGGTCCCCACTAGTCAGACTCTTCTCCTATGTATCACAATCATGAACTTACTCACTTTCAAAATTAATGGAATCTGTCAGGCTATGGAAGCATTTGAGAATTTAGGAATACCAGGGTGCCATTGTGAGGCATCTAAAGACATTCATGTAGGGCATTATACTATTTAGACATAAAACTTTATAAATGAAGGAAAACTAGGTGATATAAGTGGAAGGGGGACTGGGCCTAGAATCAGAAGACTCATCTTTGAGAGTTCATATCTGACCTCAGACAATTTCTAGATTGGAAAAGTCCTTGGAAAAGTCACTTAACCCAGTTTGCCTCAGTTCCTCAACTATAAAAAAGCTGGAGCAGGAAAAAAATGGCAAAGCATTCCAGTATCTCTGCCAAGAAACTCAAAATGAAACCATGAAGAGTTGGACATGACTGAAATGATTGAACAATAACAGTAAAATGTGAGTGGAATGAATTCTTTAGTGGTTCAATGCCAGAAAAGAGCAGGTGGATCAAATTGCCCTTGAAAGGCTAACCAGGAAAATCTGAGAATGGGAACAATGTGCAATGGGAACTTGGGCATGTTCTGAGACATATCATAAGGACAGAAAGACTATTGTATTGGCCTTGCTTTTCACTAACGCTTTGGACAGATTGAGCTGACAGTCTTCTGGGGAGAGGGAGGGCACAGAGGAAAAGTCTGAAAGCTGGGGAGTCAAATTCTTTTATGTTTTTTTTGTCTTTTCCATTCAATAGGTCCACTAAGAATGAAATGATGTAAATATCTGAAATGCACAGTCATTGGGCTTAATTCAGAAATTGGGAACTTTCTCCAGTCTTCTTGTTCTAAAAATAGATGAACTTGAGAGTGATGGGTGACAGGATAGAAGATGAACAAAGAGTTGACCTCAGAAGCAGGTAAATCTGATTTCAAAGCCTGTCTGACTGGGTGACTCTGGGCAGGTTAGTGAGATTCGTAATACTCTAGCTCTATTTCTAGAGATCTAAGTTACAAAGAGGTGCCACTCTGCACTGTGCCTACCGTGTGCCTTCTTGACAAGGAAGAATTCAAAGGTGCAGACAATGCAATGCAAGAAATGAAATAAAAGTAAGAATGATCAACTACAATATAATTATATTCGATTTTCTGGTTCTGTATATTTATTGTATGTAAAATATCATCATTAGGGGCTGCTAGGTGGTGCAGTGGATAGAGCACCGGCCTTGGAGTCAGGAGTACCTGAGTTCAAATCCATCATTGATATGGAAGCCAACCAGTATGATAAGAGGCAGCACTGTAGTATAGGGAAAAACCAGAGTCAAAACCCAAATTCAATTCCTATTTCTAGTGCTTATAACTGGGTGACCACAACAAATCAATATATCTTCCTGGGTCATTTTCTTCCTCTGTAAAATGAGCAAGTTGGATGTGATGGCTTCTGAAGTCCCTTTCATCTCTTCCTCTAGGACCTTTTGACACTATTACTTAGTCTTTGAAATATTATATATATATATATATATATTATATACACACACACACACACACACACACACACACACACACATATATATATATATATATATATATATATATATATATATATGTATGTATGTATGTATGTATGTATGTATAAAATCATCCCTTGGAGCTCACCTAGAGATAGGCAGACCCAACTCTTCTAGCCTAGTTCTTGAAGAGTAAATATATTCTCTATCTCAGGTATCACATTCAAGGTCTTTTCAGTTTGCTAGGGCCTTTTAGTGCTAATTTTCTACTGTTTGAACCTTTGGGAGTTTCCTTCATGAGAGGATGAAGTACTGAGAGAGTCTTTTTATTATATAAGTTCTACAGTGATGAGAGCAAAACAAAGGGAAAGAGAAAGGACTCCTACATAGGTGAACAAAATTAGTGCCCAACATGTATGGTATGTGTCCTTTGTATATACTAAGCCTTCATATTCAGAATGACATTCTGTAGAAAATTTTCCTTGTCAAGCTGCATGCCTTTCTCCATTTCTTAGGACCTTTGTGGCAGTGGGAGTTTTTTTTTTTAAAAAGAGCCATCACTTTGGTAGGGTAGAAATAATTGTGATACTATGCAACTGTGATACAATAATGAATTTGCTCTTAATGATTGGCTACCTTTCCTAGTGAAATTTTGTCCCCCCCCCAAAAAAAAATCTTAGTTTCCTCATCAATCAATAATTATTTAGCAAATACCTTTTAGGTTCTAGGCTAAGCACAGAGAATACATGGACAAGACAAATGTGATAGGATCACTGCTGTAAGAAGCTTACATTCTAAGGGAGAAGACAGCTTGTCTAGATTGAATGATAGAAATGAATGAAAACATTGACTAAACAATTATGTATAAAAATGAAGCTCTGAGGATATGAATAGAAAAATAAGAGAGTGAAAGTTCTGACAGAGTGTATGTTCTTTTGAAAGGAATATTTAAAATTCTTTTTCCTATTACATATAATTTTTAAGTCTTTTTTAAAAAAATGAGTTCCAAATTCTCTCCTTCCTTCCCTTTTCTCTCCCCTCTTTGAGAAAGTAAGCAATTGGATATAGGTTATTCATGTGCAATCATGCAAAACGTGTTTTCAAATTAACCATGTTATAAAAGAAAACAGACCCCCCCCAAAAAAAGGTCTAAGAAAAATAGTTTTTTTAAAAGCATGCTTTGATCTGTATTCAGACTCCATCTGGAGGTGGATAGCATTTTTCATAAATCCTTCAGAATTGTTTTAGATCATTGTGTTGCTGAGAATAGCTAAGCCATTCACATCTGATCACCATTCAATATTGTTGTTACTTTGTAAAATGTTCAAGGAATTTATATTCTAAAGATTATAGATCTAAAGTCACACTAGTCCTTTGATATTATTTGGGCAACCACATTATTTTAGCAACGTAGAAGACTTTTGTAATTTCACACAGATATTATGTTTGAGGGTCGAACGCAAGTCTAACTCCATATTCAGTGTTCCTTGCTTCTGCTGCAATCTGCTAACATACCTTACTCACCCTTGTACACTTTATAATGGAATAATATTAGTCTCTATTAATTTTCTAACAAGAGACAGCAAGATCCCTGCTAATATCCCATCTTCTACATGAAACCTTTGCCATTTCTCCTTAATATTAGGGTCCTCTCTTAGGGAGTATCCCCTCCCTCAAATTCATCCTGAATTGACATACACACTCACACATGCTTAGATAGTACAGAGCTGTTTGCAAGCTGTGTTTCTAATTAAACTGTGAGCTCCTTAAGACCTGTGATCATTTTTTGCCTTTTGATCACCATTGTTTAACAATGACTGACCCAAAGTAGGCATTTAATAAATGCTTAACTTGATTTGATAGCTCTAAGTTTATGTAAAATATACAGAAATTGATGATGAATTGAACTAGAATCTGAGTTCATGAGGAAAGTCTTTATGTAAAAGTCACAGTTGTTGGTTAAAGCTACCATTGTATGTACTTGGAAAACAAAGAAAATATTTAGATAGTTGAAAAATATAACAATGGACTTGTTTTATGTCAAGTGCACCAAGATCACAATGCTGGTGTCTGAGGAAGGATTCGATCCCAGACCCTCCTGACTTCCAGTCCACTGTCCCATCTGTTACACAATATTATCTCTTTACTATCACAAAAGTCAGCACATTATTGAGGCACATTTTAGAGGCAGAATTTTTTTTTCTTAACCCAGGTCCCAGAAGAAAGACTTTTTTGCTCATGGAGCTCTGATAAGGATAGGCATTGACATCTGCTCCATAGGGTCGGCAGTTTTATTACACCTCTAGTATATGTGAGCCAGTGATTAAGGATTGTAGGGAACTCCAGATTGATCAGGGGCTTCTCTTCCATCAACCAAGTGGAATTTTTTTGAATCTTTAAATTGTGCTCAGGGCTATGCTATGGAATACAGGAAAAATAGGAAATAATCCCTTTACTCTCAAGATGTGCTACTGACAACCAGGGTCATAAGAGTATCAAGGAGGTGGAGAGCAATGTGGGCTGAGGTTATCATGAAAGACTCCTTGAAGAAGGTGGAGCTTGATGTGGATCCACCAGTTTTCCAAGCAATCTAAGGCTAGACTGAGTTTGAAGTTGTATTTGGTTATTGCTTATTCATAGTAATTATAATAATAATAACAATAATAACAGTAACTTACAGTTTTACATTGCATTAAGATATATGAAGTATTTTATATGCATGATTTCATCTGAACCTCAAAAAGGTAGGCAACTACTATAGACTCTGTCATTTCCATTTTACAAAAGAAAAAAATTGAGGACCTCAGTGGTAAAAAATCACCTGTCAGTAGTCACACAGCTAAGCTAGTGTCAGAGGCAAGCTTTCCACCCATCTTCCTTTTCTGATATTTAGTTCTTTATCTTTAGGGCTAAAATACTTATATGTTGCAGCTAAGTTGTTCGGTAGATAAAAAAAAAACAGCCTTGAATCAGAAAAATCTGAGTTCAAATCTAAATCTGGTTTGTACTACTTCCTAATTACATGCCCCTGGGTAAGTCATTTAATGCCTGTTTTCTCATTTTTCTCATCTGTAACATAGGGATACTAATAATAATACCTACCTCGCAAATTATTGTGATGATCAAATGAGATAATAGTTGTAAAATGTTTAACTCAGTCTCTGAACCATAAGAATTATAGGAATGTTAGCTATGATATATTATATAATACAGTAAGATGCAATGTCTCATTTCATTTGAACTTAACTAATAGTAGACAACACAGTAGGCTTCATTATCCCCATTTTATACATGAGAAAAGTAAGACCTTGAGAGGTCACTTGTACATGGTCACAAAACTAAGCTAAAGTCAAAGTTAAGATTCCTTTTCTAGCATTTAGTATTTTAATCCTTATTTGTCTTATATTTGGTAGCTAAGTGGCTATGTAGATAAAGCACTGAACCTGAAGTCAAGAAAATCTGAATTCAAACCCAGCCTCAGGTACTTACTTTGTGACCTTACACAAGTCATTTATTCTTTTTTTAAATTTTAAAGATTTTATTTATTTTGAGCTTTAAAATTTTTCCCTAATCTTGCTTTCCTCCCCCCACCCCACCCCTTCACAGAAGACATTGTTAGTCTTTTCATTGTTTCCATGGTAGAGGTTGATTTCAGTTGAATGTGATGAGAGAGAAATCATATCCTTAAGAAAAATAAAGTATAACAGATTACAAAATTACATAATAAAATAACAATTTTCACTTCAGCTGAAGTGAAAATATTTTGCTCCAACCTTTTACTTTTACTCTATATGTATCTCTCTGCTTCAAATGAGTTTTTTTTTTAAGCAGCATATTGTAGGATTCTGGTTTTTAATTCATTCTGCTGTTCACTTAGGTTTTAAGGGAGAGTTCATCCCATTCACATTCAAAGTTATAATGACTAATTATTTATTGCCCTCCATGCCATCTTCCCTCTGTTTGTATTTTTTCCCTTATTCGCCTTTATCCATATTCCCCAGTGCTTTATTTCTGAATACTGCCACCTTAAGTGTGTTTGTACTCCTATATCAACCCCCTCCCCTTTCTTTCCCCTTTTCCCTTTCCTCTTCCTCCTTCCCTTCCTTCTGTTAGTTCCTCTTTCTCTCCCTCTTCCCTTCTACCCCACCCCCTTTCCCCCTTTTAATACGGGAAAGGTAAGAGAAGTTTCTTAACTTAACTGATTATGTGTAAGTTAACTTTAAGCCAAGTCTGATGGGATGAAGATTCAGGTGGTTCTCACCAACTTCTTTCTTCCCCTCTATTGCAATAAGTCTTTTGTACCTCTTACCATAATGTGATTTACCCCATTTACCTTCTCTTCTCCTTAATGCCCCCCTTTTTAAGGAGTTATAGTTTTTAAATCATTCTATCTGAATCACAGAAAAGTTCTGAGTGTCCATCAATTTTGGTTAAGTATATTCTCTCTAATAGAGTAACAGTTCTCAAGCGTTATGAGAGTCTTTCTCCCAAGTGGGTATATAGCCAGTTTCATCTTATTGGATAGCAGGTTTTGTCTTTACATCCCCCCTCTTTTTAACCTTTTTATGTGTCTCTTAAGCCTCCTATTTGACATCCAAATTTTCTATTTAGCTCTGGGCTTTTCATCAGGAAATGCTGGAAGTCCCCAAGTTCGTTGAATGTCCATCTTTTCCCCGGGAAGGGAAGGCTCAGCTTTGCCGGATAGTAGATTCTTGGCTGCATTCCAAGCTCCCTTGCTCTTTGGAATATTGGGTTTCAGGCCCTTTAATGTCTTAATGTTGATGCAGCCAGGTCCTGTGTAATCCTTATGGTGGCTGGTGGCTACTTGATATTTAAATTGATTCTTTCTGGCTGTTACAGGATTTTCTCTTTTATCTGATAGTTCTGGAATTTGGACACAACATTTCTTGGCTTTTTCATTTTAGGATCTCTTTCCAGAGGGGATCGATGTATTCTTTCAGTAACGATTTTGTCCTTTGGTTCCATGATATCAGGACAGTTTTCCATCACTAAATCCTGTAATATTAAGTTCAGGTTTTTTTTTTCTCTTCAATGTTGCCAAGAAGGCCTATAATTCTCAGGTTGTTCCTATTTGATCAGTTCTCGAGGTCAGTGGTTTTGCTGATAAGGTATTTTACATTGTCTTCTATTTTTTCAATCTTTTGGTTTTGTTTAACAGAATTTTGTTGTCTCATGAAGTCATTAGTCTCCACAGATTCCATTCATTTTTTAGAGAAGAATGTTCTTCATTTACCTTTTACAACTCTTTTCCAGTTGATCAATTCTATTTTTGAAGGAGTTTTCCATTTGTCCCAGTGTAGTTTGAGAGACTTACTTCTTTTTTGCATTTGCCCAATTGAGGATTTGAGAGAATTATTTTCTTTTTGCATTTGCCCAATTGAGGATCTGAGAGAATTATCATTTTGAATTTGTCCAATTGTATTTTCCAATGTTTTGTTTTCTTGTTTGCGAAATGTTAATTTTCTCTTGCAATGTGTTAATTTTCTCTTGAGTTTCTTTCCCCAACTTTTCCAATTGATTTTTAAACTCCTTCCAGATTTCTTCAAGGAAGTCTTTGTGGGCTGGAGATCAATTCGTATTCTCCTCAGTAGAGCTAGATCTCTCTGGGTTCGAATCTGATTCTTCTAAATATTTCTCCATGGGTCTCCCTTTCTATAGGCTTCTTCATCTTTCTAGGATCTTGTGTTGGGGAGGGACTGGCTCTTAGAGGTTTGCTCTTGAAGATCCTAAGAGGCTTTGTTCACTTGGCTTAGTAATTCTAAGGGACAACCAGTAGAGGTCGTGGGTTGCTTTCTCTGGAGTTATTGAAGCTCTCTCCCTATACTGGAGGGAGTAAGAAGGGACAGCCTGGTCTGAGTTGACCTTGAACAATGGGCTGGAAGCCATTCTCCCTTTCAGCTGAGTGGGCTCCTTGGTCCCCACCTATGCCTGAAGGGATGGGGGGCAGGGACAGCTACCTTTGTTCCTGGAAGAATGCTCCAAAAGTCTGGAGATCAAAGGCTTGCAGACCTCCCCTCCCCTGGCTAAAGACTCCAAGGGTAAAGTTGGTTCTTGATCTGCCTCTTATCAAAGTCTCTGAGGCTAACACCAGTCCTTTGGCTTCCCCCCAGCTGCTGTCCCTGTGCTGACCCTCTGCTCTCATCTCCCATGGTTCACCCATGTTCCCCTGAGACAGACCTTTTTATTGGGTGTTCATCTGCTAACTTCTTTTTCTGGGTTTTATTGATTGAGTTTCTGTTAGGTTTCTTTCATGTCATTTTTAAGGGGACACAGGGAGTGCTTAACACAGTATCTGTCTTCTCTCCGCCATCTTGGCCGGAAGTCCCAGCAATTGACTTTTACATTAAGGGGATTGAGGGGATTAGGATGGTATGTAATTGTCAAAATTGAATAAATCACAATGATTCCATCTTGTAATCTAACTCTAAACTTGGTCAGTTTCCTTTCTCTTCAATTATGAATCTAATTCAATTTCTATCTTATGAGAAAACTTTATTTAATTATGGGATTCATGAAAAAATTGTTGCATTGTTTGAATCAAGCCATATATCACTGGAATGTTGGATCCCCTTCACCTAATATTTAGTGATCAGAATCAAGGATATTAAATATTATGCTAACCGACAACTTGAACAGAATCAAAGATTGGTGCAATGAGTATTCTCACATTTGTTCATCTCAAGCAACTCATATATCTTATCCGAATGCTGATCCCATATTGATCAGTTATTATTTCCATGTTCATTTGATTGCATTAAGACACTTGAGGGAAATGGTAACTTCTTTTCTTCTGATTTCAGGGAATCCACTCTTCACTTTCTTCCTCTCCATTTGAAAAGTACCAACTTTTGCCTTTAATAAGAAATCAAATTCCCTAATTTAATTCCAGATTGATTGTTTTATTTTCATTTATCTTATTGGATTGTTGTAATATATGAAAGTCTGCCTCTTTCTATATTTAGAATCTAGTGTCAAAGGGGAGGAAGACTACTGGTCCCAATTTATAGGGCAATTGCTATGCATTGCTTAATAAATTGATATGCTTGGAAGTTTGGACTTTTGTTTCCTTAGTCATTATATCTTTCCCCTGTCACAGTTTTTGATGGGCTAGTCAAGACTTCCAGAGCTTTGAAGGAAACCAGGGATTTTTTGAAATGAAGATAAAGTATTAATGTATTCTGAGTTTAGGGAAATCTAGTGCATAAGCTGGGAGATGGGAGATGTCATTACAGTATGTCTGCCAGGATGTATGGACTACAAATGTCTAGAAGCAAGTAATGCATCATAAGACAGAAAGTTAGGCAGTGGCCCAGTTGTGAAGAGTTTTAAGCACAGAGTAGTTTATATTTTATCTTAGAGGTAATAATAATAATAGTAAGTACAATGTTAGCAATGAAAATAATTAATATAGCAACTAATATGTACCAAGGAAATATACTAAGTGCTCTGAAAATTTTATTTCATGTTTCTAAGAGGACACCACCTCATTTAGACAAGGTGTCATAAGGAAGACTTAGAATTTATAGGAAGCAACTTGTTACTATATGGATTATACACTTATGCATGTGTATATAACACACATTCATATGAGCACATGTATGCACATCCAGCATGTAAACCTATATATGCATATATAATATATGATGTTGATATTTGTCCTTGGTTCTTGAAGAAGACCTTGACATATTGCATGTGTATAAATTGGAGTGAGGGGCTGCTGTACTAATTCACCCGCCTCTCTTCCTCCTTTGAAGCCATATGAGTCCAATGGCCAGATATGAATCAGGATGACTAGAGATGATGCTGGATGTGAGGCAAATGACTTGCCCAAGATCACACAGCTAGTAAGTATGTGACTTCACATTTGAACTTGGATCCTCTTGAGTGTATATATTTACAAACAGATTTTATTTTTATATGCACATAACCACAAACATATGTAATATATGTAAATATATATTCCATAAAATAATATGCTTAGAATTTCTTTTTTGTCTCAGAACTTTACATGCTATTTGACAGATGATATTTGTAGGATTGGAGGAAGTTGTTGGGAGATTAGTTTTAGCAGTCAATAAAGAATAAAAAAAGATTTGTCAGATGAAGGATTTTTTAAGTGTAAGAATTTGACAAATTGATGATTAAGTAAAATGAGACTTGTTATACTACAACAGCTAAGTCACAACTTGCTTGTAAAAGTAAAGTGCAATTTTTCAATCTCGAAAAACCAATGGACCTTCTTTCTAGAGTACCTTGGCAATCAGCATTCAAATTTATAATATTGATATTTTGAATGATAAGCTAAATGCGACTCATGTCTCAATGTGGATTCTGAAAGGTGATTTTGATTGAAGAGAGCTTTATTAGATTTTACTCTGAACTTTACTGTGAAAACAAGCTACAAAATACTACCGAGTGTTGTGAGATGTTTCTGGCCAGTCATTATACAATTGAGAAGGATGAAATATGGTGAGGTTATTTTCTGGTTTTCAGCAAGGAAAAACTATAAGATTGGGTGGTGGATCAAGGACTCTCATGCCAAGGGAGGAGTTGAGACAGAACTCAAAGTTCAACTAAAATTGTTTTCTGGGTCAAGAGAAAGACATCTACATATGGACTCTACCACTTAAGAAGTATCTAACTCTTCTCTTTCTTCATCAAAGTCCCTTTTTGAGTATCTATGACAACAATGATTTAGATCAGTGATGCTAAATTCAAACAGAAACAGATCCTTGCTATCTACATTTGTTCAGTTGTTCAGTCGTGTAACTTTTTATGACCTTGTGGACCATTAGACCTTTCAATCTTCCACTAGCTCCCAAAGTTCTGTACAAATTCATATTTTTGCTTGGTTGTTTTTTGCTGCCGAGAAACTCTCTACTCATAACATCTTTTGCTATTATTTTTTACTTTTACTTTCAATCTTTTCTAACATTAGGGTCTTTGATGAGTCCTGATTTCTCATTATATGGCCAAAATTTTTAAGGTTCAGTTTCAGCATTTGAGTCTCCAATGAATAGGCTGCACTAATTTCTTTAAATGTTGAAAAATTTCATCTCCTAGCTGCCCAAGCAACTCTCAAAGTCTTCTGTGACAACACAATTGGAAAATGTTGATTCTATGGAGGTCATCTTTCCTTATATTCTAATTCTCATAGACATTCATTGCTATTGGGGGGGAAAAAAGCATATTTTAACTATATGGACATTTGTTGGCAAAGTGATCTCTCTTTTTTAATTAATACTAAATTTAGTAATTTGATAATAAATAATTAGTAGTTAGCAATTTAGTAATCAGTAATTAGTACTTTGGCAATTAGTTTTTAGTTATTTAGAAATTAATAATTTGCCATAATCTTTCCTTGCAAAGGGCAAGTGTTATTTTTCTTTAATTTAATGGTTACAGTCATTTGCAGTGATCTTTCAGTCCAAGAATAAAAAGGAAAGTCTGGCATTACTTCCATTTCTTCCCCCTCTGTTTGTGAGGAAGTGACATAACTGGTTGCTAAGATATTAGTTTTTATGCTGATAAGCTTCAAGACAGTTTTTCCACTGTCTTCTTTCACCCTCATGAGTAGGCTTCTTGATTCTTCACTTTCTGTCATCAGAGTGGTGTCATCAGCATATCTTAGATTGTTTATAGTTCTCCATGCAAATTGAATTCAAACTTTTAATTTTTTCAGCAATTCTTATGATGTATAAAAATTAAATAAAATAGGTGACAATATACAGCCTTGTACTCATTTTTGAAATCAATCTTATTATGTTATATTTTATTTAAAAATATTTTAAATATAAATATTTTAAAATATTTTATTTATTTGTTTTTTTCAATTACATGCAGTGATAGTTCTTACCAACCTATTTTGCAAGGTTTTGAGTTTTACATTTTTCTACCTCCCTCCAATTCCCCCCAGAACAGAAAGCAATCTGATATAGGCTCTAGGTATATAATCATGCTAAACATTGATCCATATTGATCAAGTTCTGAGAGAAGAATCAGATCCAAACAGAAGAAAGAAAAAATTAGAGGGAAAAATGGCATTAATATATAAGAAAACTTTTAAATTGAACCACTCAATTGTTATGTATTTGGATCTAACTATTGCTTCTTGACCCACATACAGTATCCTCAAAAGACAAGAAAGATGATTTTTTAAAAATCTCTTTGAGATTCTTTGAGAAACTTTTGAGAACCTTTGAGAACCATCTCTTTGAGAATTTACGATAATTTTTTGTGAAGTCAATGAAGGAGAAGTTGGTGTTTTGCTGAAAATCCCTTGCTTTGTTCATAATTCAGTAGATGTTGGCAATTTGGACTTTAGTTTCTCTACCTCTTCACAATTCAGCCTATTCTTCTGGTGATTTAGATGAAAAATTGCTGAAGTCTAGCTTGCAGAATCTTAAATATGACCTTGCCGGCATGTGAAATTAGTGCAATTGTTAGGTAATTTGAATATTCTTTGTAATCCTGGTATTTTGGATTGGGACATAAACAGATCTTTACAGTGACGACTCTTGAGTTTTTTCAAATTTGCTGGAATATTGCGTATACCACTTTTAATTTTTTTATTTTTGAATGGCCTAACATGTTTCATATTACAAATAAAAAAACAACATTCTTTAATTTTTTTAATTCCAGATTTTTATTATTAATTCCTCTATTCCTCCTCTCTTCCTGTCCTGCGTTGGCAAGCAAGTTTTCATAGGTTATACATGTGCAGTTGTGCAAAATACTTCCATATTAGTCATGTTGTGAAAGGAAACAGAAAAGAAAACAGAAAAATAATGAAAAAATCATAGCTGTGGATCTCCATTTAGACTCTGGAAGTAGATTGTATTGTTTTTCATGAATTCTTCAGAATTGTCTTGAGTCTTTGTATTGCTGAAAAGCTAAGCCATTCACAGTTTATTATCATGCAGTTTCACTGTTATTGTCTACAGTGTTCTCCCGGTTCCGCTCATTTTACTCTGCATCAATTCATATGTTTTTCCAGAACTTTTTGAAAGCATCCTGCTCACCATTTCTTATAGCACAATGGCACTCCATCACAGTCATATTATACAACTATTTCAGTAATATTCCACTTCAGAAAAATTCTTTCAATTTTTAATTTCTCACCAAACCATGCTGGTATAAATAGTTTTTTGGCAAAATTGGTCCTTTCCTTGTGCAAAACATCTCATTTCAAATCTTAGCTTTTAATATTTTAAATATGTCAAATCCTTGGCATGGGTAGATGAGTTTGGTAGGAGGCAGGGATCATATAGAGTAGCAGCATCAGTTAGACATCTCTAATACTTAAGAACAGCATGGGTCCTGAAAAAGTATTCCCAATTTATTTTTCTTGTATTTGTATAGTATTACCTATCTATCTTTCTTGTAATTGTAAAAATGTAATCATGTGAAGATGAATTTTGGCATTCAAAATTTCAGGATATTTTCAATTTAAATTTTTATTAATTTATTTTTTCAAATCTACATGTAAAAATAGTTTTCAACATTCATTTTTTTGTTGGATTTTGAGATCCACATTTTTCTACCCCCTCTCTTCCCTCCTCCTTCCCATGACAGTGAGTAATCTGATATAGGTTGAAGACATATAATCATATAATCATGTTAAACATATTTCCATATTAATCATGTTGTGAAAGAAGAATCTGAACTAAAGAAAAAATACAAGAGAAAAAGAATTAAAATAATATGCTTTGCTTGACGTTCAGTTTTCACAGTTTTTCTTTTGATGTGGTATTATTTTCCATCACAGTCTTTGAGAATTGTTTTTGATCATTGAACTGTTGAGAGGAGATAATTCTATCACAGTTGATCATCACACAATGTTGCTGTTAATGTGTCATTTATTTCTATGCTTGCAGGTGGGTTTTTATAAGGTATTATGTTTTGTTAAAGAGTTTTTCTAATATTCTTCATGAGTTCTTCCTTTTTATTTTTGATACTAGTAATTTAGCTTTCTTTTAAAAAATAAAATTAAGATATAGCTTGTCTATTTTTTCATAAAGCTAGTTCTTTGGTTTATTTATTAGTTCTTTTTTATTTTTAACATTCTTTTACTTTTTATAAGTTTTTAAGGTGATTTGATGGTTAAATCTCCAGGTGCAAAGCAGTAGACAAGGGAAGATTCAATATAAAAGATACATTTCTATTTCCAGGAAACCCATATAATAAATATGACAAATTTTCAATGTTGTCCAACTTTTTTTTAATTGTTTTCTTGTAGAATTTCTTTTGTTCTCTGCTGTGCACTTTTTATTTTGTTTTTCCTCTTCCCCCTCCCAAGGGTTAGAGTTAAGTATGGATATAATATATAAAAATATTTATATATACATACCTAATATATGTATGTGTGTCTATGCATATTTATATGCATAGACACATAGATTTCTATAAACAGGTTCATATCGACACATATATCTACATAACAAGTGTATGGTTACATTATGATTATTTCCCCTTGTCTTCTGTTTCTCTGGAAGTGAAAGCATCTTTCTTTATTTTTTTTGAAAGATTTATTTTGTTTTACAACATTTCCCCCATTCTTGCTTCCTTCCTTCCCCCCACAGAAGTTAGTCTGTTCGTTTTTATTTTGGTTCCATGTTATACATTGAGCTCAGTTGAATGTGATGACAGAGAAATCATATTTTTTTTTTTTAGATTTTTTTTTTGTAAGGCAAATGGGGTTAAGTGGCTTGCCTAAGGCCACACAGATAGGTAATTATTAAGCGTCTGAGACCGGATTTGAACCCAGGTACTCCTGACTCCAGGGCTGGTGCTCTATCCACTGTGCCACCTAGCCACCCCAAGAAATCCTATTCTTAGGGAAGAAAAATAAAATATGAGATAGTAAAATTACATAATAAGATAAAGGTTTTTTTTCCTAATTTGAAGGTAATAGTCTTTGGTCTTTGTTTCAAAGTCCACAGTTCTTTCTTTGGATACAGATGGTATTCTCCATCACAGACAGCCCCAAATTGTCCCTGATTGTTGCACTCATGGAATGAGCAAGTCCATCCAGATTGATCATCGCCCACATGTTGCTGTTAAGTGTACAGTGTTTTTCTGGTTCTGCTCATCTCGCTCAGCATCAGTTCATGCAAATCCCTCCAGGCTTCCCTGAATTCCCATCCCTCTTGGTTTCTAATAGAACAATAGTGTTCCACGACATACATATACCACAGTTTGTTAAGCCATTCCCCAATTGAAGGACATTCCCTTGATTTCCAATTCTTTGCCACCACAAACAGGGTTGCTATAAATATTTTTGTACAAGTGATGTTTTTACCCTTTATCATCTCTTCAGGGTATAGACCAGTAGTGGTATTGCTTGGTCAAATGGTATGCACATTTTTGTTGGCCTTTGGGCTTAGTTCCAGATTGCTTTCCAGAAAGGTTTGATGAGTTCACAGTTCCACCAACAATGTATTATTGTCCCAGATTTCCCACATCCCTTCCAACACTGATCATTGTCCTTTCTGGTCACATTGGCCAATCTGAGATGTGTTGAGGTGGAAAGTATCTTTCTTCAAAAGTCCAAGTCTTTCCATGTTTTTTTTTTCTAAATCTACCAGCTCATTATTTCCTATTCCATCATAATATTCCAACTCAATCCTGTTCTATTTGCGAGATTGTGTTATGAAAATTTTTGCAAACCTTAATTTTCAGCATTCCTTCTATTCTTGGCTTCCTGAGTTTATTTGTACAGAAAAGTTTTATTCACAATAACAAGTTTCATTTACAAAAGTTTTTATTTACCAAATTTTTCATTTTGTACTTCAAAAATAGTTTCACAGTATAATATAGTTTAAGGTCTGATACTATTGAATCTGCTTTTTCTACAAATTTTCTTGAAAGTTTTATAAGTTTTTTTGGGAAGTTTTCTATAAGTTTTAAAGTTTATTTTATGGTTAAATCTCCAGGTGCAAAGCACAATGGAAGATTCAATATAAAAGATACATATCCATTTCCAGAAAACCAATATAATAAATGCTACAAATTTACAAAACTTTCTTTGAAATTTCTAACCTTTTGTCCTTTGAAAAGAAATTAGTAGGGGTGGCTAGGTGATGCAGTTCATAGAGCACTGGCCCTGGAGTCAGGAGTACCTGAGTTCAAATTTGACCTCAGACACTTAATAATTACCTAGCTGTGTGACCTTGGGCAAGCCACTTAACCTTACCTATTGCCTAGAAAAAACAAAAAAAATTAGTAATTTTTTTATCTTAATCAGTAAGATAATTTTTAATCATTTAATTCTGATAGTATTACATAGATAATGTAAAATTGTCATTATATTATCTTATTTGCTTTACTTACCTATGAGAAATAAATATTGCTCCATTTATTTCGAACTTCATTTCTTTAAAAAGTGTTTGGTATTTATTTTTATGTCATTCCTCTGTTTTTGCGGTCGGTCATGCTTTCAGGTATTTTATACTGTCTAGTCATTTTAAATCATCGAAAACAATATTGAATAATTTTTGATAGTGAATTTTCCCTATTTTTCTCTTTTGATTCAAGCTATTTTAGCTTTAACTTTGCAATCATAATTACTATGCTTGCTTTTTACATAATAAATTGTCTTCCTGGTCTTTAACATAATAAATTGTCTTCCTGGTCTTTATTTTTATCCTTGTGTGTATTTCACATTTTTATAGAATATACTGAATATCATTGAATTATAGTGTTGAATATAAATTTTTTGTTCTGCTCTCAATTTCCATTTTATGGGTAAATTCACACCATTCATTCTAAACTATGCTTATTTATTTTACATTTCTTTACTTCCTATTTTTCTTCACTACCCTTCTCACACAATTCCTATCTGTCCTTACTCCTCTGATTTATTTCTACCCTATACTTTGTCCTCCTACTTTTTAACCTTCTTGCCCCTCCAATAGTCCTTTCTTTATCCTCTTTCCCTACGATTCCCTTGCCCTCAATTTTTTCTGAGTTTGAAATACTTTCTTACTCCTCTAGATAAGCATGATTTTCCTCTTTAACCCACTGCTGATGGAAGTTTTCATCTCTACCCAACCACTAGCATTTTGTGAAACAGTTTTTCATTTTATGCCTCTTTTGTATGAGATAATTGTTTCTTTTTATCACTAGTCGCATTTTTTTTAGAATCCCTCCCATCATTCTCAGTTCATCCCATTTTCCTTCAAAGGACCCAAACAAAAATGACTGATAAAGAACTGATATTATTTTCCCCTATAAGAATCAAATAGAAAGTTACTATCTAGGGTTGGGTTTTTGCTTCCTTTGCTTATTCATTTTTGTTTATTTTGCTTTTAGTTCCTATTAGTGTAATTAAATGGTAGCCCTGAGGTTTGCGGAATGATGCTCCAAGATTCAGGTCCTTTTTATTGTCATTTTTCTGAGGTTTGTTCCAGAGTTCAACCCTGAATTCTCCTCTCCACTCATAAACCAAGGTTAGAACCTCTGGCCACAAATTATCTTATTCTCTGCCATCCCTCTGCTGACTGCCAACTACAGCTGTCCTCTCTGTACTGGATTAAAACCAAGGACCCTGCTCTGCTGCATTTGCCCATAGCCAGTAGGATCTCTGCTATATACTTTCATTTTTTTGAAAGAGTGAGTTCATACCATTCATATTTACAAATATGATTACTGTTTATTTTCCCCTATCTTGTTTTTTTCCCCTGTTTATCATATTTTGTATCATCCTTGCTCAGAATTGTTTTCTTTTTGGCCAACATCTCCCCAATTACTTTTTCTTTTCTATCACCTGCCACCACTTTACTTATCCCTTTCTTTCCTATTTCCTTGTAGGATAAGATAGATTTATATATCCAACTGAAAGTGAATATTATTTCCTCTTTGATTCAATTTTGATAAAAGTGAGGTTCAAGCTTTGCCTTCCATTCAAATCTTTTTTCTCTATTGTAAAAGTTATTCCACATTTCATTTATAGATGATAATTTATCCCATTGTAATTCTTCCTTCCCCTTCTCCCAGGCAATCCCTTTTTCACCCCTTATTTTTTTGGAGGGGATACCAACCCATTATAATCAATAGTTCATGCCCTCTATGTCCATTCTTTCCAACTTCCTTAATTAAAAGAAAAACAATTTAGGATTTTAAGTACCATCTTCCCATGTAGGATGTAAACAGGTTAACTTATTAAATTCTCTATGACTTCTTTATCTTGTTTCCATTTTTTTTGCTTCCTGTAGTCTTGTGTTTGAATATCAAATTATCTTTTCAACTCTTGTCTATCAGGAATGCCTAAAAGTCCTTGATTTCATTGAGTATCCTTTTTTTTTGTTCTGAAGAATTATAGCCAGTTTTGTTGGAAAAGTAATTCTTGATTATAATCCTAACCTGCTGTAATGACATGCCCCCTAATCTTTTAATGTAAAAACTGCTAAATTGTGTTTTATCCTGACTGTTTTTCCATAATATTTGAATTGTTTCTCTCTGGCTGCTTGTAATATTGTCTTCATCTGGCAGCTTTGGAAATTAGCTACAATACTGCTAGGAATTTTCATTATGGGATTTCTGTCAGGAGGTGAGCAGTGGATTCTTTTTTTACCCTCTGGTTCTAGGCTATCAGTAGTTTTCCTTGATAATTAAAATATGATGTCTGGATTAATTTTTGGATAATGGTTTTCAGGCAGGTCAATAATTCTTAAATTATTTCTCTTCAATCTATTTCCTAGATCAGTGTTTTTTTTCCTTATAGTTCACATTTTTTTCCTTTTTATTCTCTTGATTTTGTTTGATTGTTTCTTGATGTCTCATTGTGTCATTACTTTTTACTAACTCAATTTTAATTTTTAAGGAATTGTTTTCTTCAATGAGTTTTTGTGCCTTTTTCCAGTTGACTAATTTTACTTTTTAATGAGATCTTTTCTTCTTTGTTTTTGAATTCTTTGCTTAAATTTAAAATTCCTCTTCCATTTGGCCAGTTCTGCTTTTTTTAGGGAATTCATCTCTTCCGTATAATCTTCACATGGGACCTCTTCTGTTTTTTATGTTTTTCCCCCTATAGGTTTTTTTTTTGTACTTCCTTTACCAAGCTGTGGCCACTTTCTTTTATCACTTTCTGTTATTTTTTTCTGCCTCTCTTATTTGAGTTTTTAAATCGATTTTGAGTCCCAGGGTCTGAGACCAATTCACATTTTTAATTGAAACTTTGTAAATAGCTACTGTGATATCACTATCTTCATTGAAGTCTGTATTTTGAGCTTACTCTGTCATCATAACTTTCTAGGGTCAATTTCTTTTTAACATTTGGTCATTTTCAGTCATTTTCTTGACTTTTAACTTTATGTTAAAATTGAGCCCTGCTTCCCAGAGTGTCAGGGGCCCTGTCCCCTGCTTCAACTTTTTCATGCTACTGTGTTCTGGGAAGTCTGTAACTTTTTGTTATAAGAAGAGAAATGGTCACTGCTCTCCTGGTTTGTGCTGAGGTCTTTGAACAACACAGCTCTAGAACTCTCTACTTTAGAACTGCAGCCAGGGTTCTTGCTCCTTTCAGTCCTCTTCCTTACTCTGGGATTTTAACTCAGAACCACACACAGGTCATCAAAGTTCTTCACGAAGTGCCATCAAAGGAATCTCTGTAATCTTCTTCTGACCAATTGTTTGACCTCTTCCTGCCAGTGGGTTGAAAACTCTGGATGCTGTTGCTTCTGTTCAGTTGCCCCCAGGTCCTATGGCTGGTTTGTATTGGTCATGCCCGGGTACTGGTTGCCAGTGTCGTGATGCTGGCTTTGTTGAGGCAGCCTACTCTAAAATGTATCACATTCTTTACTCCAGTGAGAAAGACTTTTCCTTTTGACCTTTTAAGTTGTCTTAGACTGGAAAATTGTTTTACTTTGGTTTTTTGTTGGTTCTGCCACTCAAAAAATCATTTAAAGTGTTATTTGAAGAGTATTTTGACCTCAGATGATTCCTTATCTTGATTCTACCATCTTGATTTTTCCTTAGTTGCAACACTTTAACACATCCTCTTTTAGTATTTTAAATAGCTTAGCTTGAATTCTATCACAACCCCTCTTAGTCTTATTGTTGACTTCATTCTCCAGGATCTATGACTTTAAATAAGTACTGAGTTAGCAAATAGTTAATATAAATTAGCATTAGCTATGCCATATTCTATTTTTATTTCTTTTTTTGAACATTTCCTAAGTTTTCATCTACTTCGGAATTTGAATTTGACTCCTCTGTCCTAGATGATTTCAAAGTTTCCATTTGACTTTGATATACTGTGGTACTGAGACAAAAACAGAGATCTGTATTAGCAACAGTCTACCTCAGTAATTCTAGGAGGGATACCTCCTTGGAAAAGGACACCACCAAGATAAATGAACTTGTCCACAGTTCTCAAAACTTCTCTATTTGCTGTAATCCATGGTTCCACATATGGATGATGTAGTGCTGGTTGATGGAGCATCTGTGTTGACAATGAGGTTGACACACACATTGACAGAGCTAGATCATTATTTGGGAGTTTCCAAAAGAGTGTGGGAAAGAAGAGATATCAGACTGACCACCAGGCTGAAGGTCTACAGAGCTGTTGTGCTGATCTCATTGCCATATGCTTGTGAAACCCAGACAGTCTACCAATGCCATGTCAGGAAGCTGAATCACTTTCATTTAAATTGTCTTAGGGAGATTCCGAAGATCACCTGGCAGGAGAAGATACCAAACACTGACTACCTTGGCATTCCAACATAACTACAGAAAGCTCAGCTATGATGGGCTGGGCACATTGTTAGAATGCCAGACAAACACTTGTCAAAAAAGACTATTTTAAGGAGAACTCACCCAGGGAAAGTGTTCACAAGAGGGTCAGAAGAAGTGATACCAAGACACCCTGAAGATCTCAATGACGAACCTTAGAATTGACTGTACAGCTTGGGAGATACTAGCACAGGACCCCCCAGCATGGCATGCCCTCATCAGTGAGGGACTGTGCTCTATGAGGAAGGCAGAATTGAAGCAGTTCAAAGGAAATGTGACATATATGTTTAGAGTATCCACCCCAGGTGTTCACATGGACTATTAGTGATCAATCTATGATAAAGCATTCTGAGCTCTTATTGGTCTGATCAGACATAGTTGGACAAACTGTTATTTATCTCAAACATAGTGATGCCATTTTGGTCTTCTTTGATAAGGAAGGACAAGAATTGAACAAGGAGGGATTTCAGTGGTCACAAAATTAAGGAGCCATTGAATGCTGGATAGCCGATGTTGCAATAAAAGAGAGAGAGTTTGCCCAACAAACATCACTCCTGCCTTATCAATAGATTTGGAGACCAGACAGTGAAGGATGATCTTCAGAAAAGATTATGGAAAGTTGAGAAAACTTTCCATGCTGCCGAACTCCCGTCTGGCATGGTAGACATCACCAATATTCTTAATGAGCAGAATCTTTTGATCAATTCACCTCATTCATCTCTAAGACAGAGGAAGGAGATCACTTTCATTTAGACAACTTCTGGTCCATTGTCAAGTCTTGTCAGACTCAATAAGTCAGTGACCATTCTCAGAGTAAATTCGATTATAATGCAGAACCTCATCTGCCAGATGAGCATTTAATTGACCCCAACCTTTTTCTTTTCAGTTATATTTGACTGACCATTTTGAAAAATGTACCCTCCAGTAAGGCAATATTCCATTAACTGATAAGTATATTAATTTTTAAAGAATTTATTAAGCATCTACTACATAGATTGTCCTCGGCATGGGGAAGATAAAATTAAATATGCTGCTATGCATTTATGATTCTAAAGCACCCACATATTTGGAAGACTGTGGGTATATCACAAGGTTCTGTTCTGGGGTTTCTTCTTTCCTCTCTATATTTGTCTCTTGGTGTTTATTGCATGATCAATTCAGTGCACAAAACTTCCAGATATGTACCTTCAGTCAAAATTTCTCATCTGAATTCCTATCCTATATCACTTAGTGACTAGAGATTTCAAAATACTGTCCTGGAAAACTTCAAACTCAACCAGTCTAAAACAGAACTTCTGCTGTTCCTTAAAACTTCCCTTATTACTATTGTTGAGGGCGTTCCCAAGTTCAAAAATTTGGTGGCGTCCTCAAGATTTCTCCTCTTTCATTTCTACCACACATACCTTTAGTTGTCAGATTCTCCCAGTCTTGCTCCTACATCTCTTAATGTTTTTTAATCTGTACCTGCCCTCCTAATACAGGCCCTCACCACCTTCCACCTTAACTAGTGTAAAAGGCTCCTAATTGCTCTCTTAGTCTCAAATATTTACTTCCTTCAATTGCTCCTTCACCTAGCTGCCAAACTTCTTTTGTTCTAAATCAGAAATATGATCCCATTATGCCCCTATACTATGAACTTTAGCATTTCCTTTTTGCCTCCAGAATGAAATAGAAAAATTTCTTGATTGGCATTTAAAATCCTTCATAGCCTGGCTCCAGCTACCTTTTACCCTTGTTACACAGCACTCCCTTTCAACATATACAGCTTATTTTACTCTTGGTATGCTAGCTCCTGCCTCCTTCCATTTTCATTGACTTATGCCCTATGCTTATGATTAATTTTTCTTCTTCACCATTTCTCAGATTATCTACCTGCTTTTCTTTTTTATCAGTCTATCAAAGATAGTCTGAAAACTGCCTGTTCATATCCTTTCGACATGTATTAATTGACTCACATTTAAAAATAATAAATTTAGCCCAGTTCCTTATATACTTGAGAAATGAAAACTTTATGCTATCATTTTTTCCAGTTTCCTGTTTTCTTTCTAATTTTTGCCACATTTTATTTATACAAAAGTGTTTTTTTTTATTTTAGATAATGAAAATTAACCATTTAACTTCTGATCTTTATTTTTCATTTGGTTATAAACTCTTATCTTATCCATATATCTGACAGGAATATTTTTTTAAACTTCTCTAATTTATTTATATCACCCTTTATGCCTAAATCATTCCTCCATTTGGTCTTATCTTATTATATGATTCCTAGCTTCTTTCAAGATTGTATGCAAGTGAGGGGGCATCTAGGTAGCACAGTGGATAGAGTACCACCCCTGGAGTCAGGAGGACCTGAGTTCAAATTCAGCCTCAGACACTTAATAATTACCTACCTGTGTGGCCTTGGGTAAGTCACTTAACCCCATTGCCTTGCAAAATCCTTAAAAAAAAGATTGTATGCAAGTGACACCTCCATTAGTTCTTCCTGATTCCCCTAGGACATAGATTTTTTTCCTTCAAGTTATCTTATATTGATTCTGAGTAGATCAATAAATCAAAACCCCCTAAGTTCTGAGAATATATCCTAATTCTAACAGATACATTTTATGTCTTGGAGAACTCTTTCCCCTGAGTATTCTAAGGGTTCTCTTCAAGATTTGGGAGTAATTCTGGCACCCTGAACAGTGAACTTGACTCCCTCAACGTTATTAGTTGAAAATGAATTTTGTCAGACAATTTTAAGTAACTTTTACTCAAGTCATATAATCAGAACAGTTATTCCAATCCTTCCTGAAAGAGTCTATTCTTCCAAGAGCACATGGAGTCTAGGGAAATGTGAACTCCTGGTTCAAAAGCATATGTGGCAAAAGGGAATTTCTCCATTTGTAGAATGTTCAAAAAGATTCCATTAATATAGGTGAATCTGTGCTCTGAACTTCTGGCTCTTGTTACAAACTCTGCTGATCTGGGAATTTAGTAAGTATACTAACTGAAAGAGGTGGATCACCAAATCCCATGGTCCTTTGAAGGTTCGATTCCAACCAAAGGGAGGGGGGGAGAGAAAAGAGACCTAGGTCAGAGAAAGAGTCAAAGTCTTTCTTTCTCCTCCAAGCAGTGGAGGTGATTAATCCAAACATCATACTCATTGCACTTTTCAAATGATTCAATTCAAGCTGACTTTAGGTTATGAATCTCATTTCCTCTTCCAATCTGAATTCCATTCTTGTGCAACCCCATCACAAAGGCTGCATGTAGTTCAAAGTTTTTGTTTTATTTGACTCATATTCATTGAATCATATTCTTATGTAATTAAGATATCAAGGTTCAAATGGCAACTGAGTGATTCCAATCCCACCTTCTAACTAGATTGTCAAGTCTTGGTAGGCAGAGACAGTGCTCTCATTAGTTTTTGTAGCCTTAGCATCTAACTTATATCTAGTACTTAATGATTGTTGAATGATTGATTGCATGACTGATGGAACCATGCCTTAATATATTATCCCTACTTCCTTCACAGGTCCCAAGATTGCTCATACAGCAATTATGATTTGCCAGAACTCTGGTGCTAAAAAGTCATTAAATCTCCTAAAACATTTCCCCAAATGAAAATTGAAATTATTAGTTCATAAGTTGATGACTTACCTCAAAAAATCATAGAATTTCATTGACACATTTGCAAGAGGTCATCTAGTCTCATCATAAACGGAGAAGTGTAGCCACTCTCTCTAGAGCAGAGAATATTTCTTTCTGTGCCTTAGAAAAGAAAATCAAGGCATCTCCCTGAGGCTATGGTGGATTCAATTATTTGTTCAGGACTACATAACTGAGAATTTGAACCCAGGTTTTTCTGATTTAATGTTTGTCTCTCTATTCTACCCTGAAAAAATGTCAGTCTTATAGAAGATTTTATTTCTATGAATCCCATTGAATTGGAACAATTTCACATTGCTTCCCACAGTCTTATTTCAGAAACTATTCTCAGTGGAGACACCAATGTATCCTGTAAATCATGAAATCCAACAGGTACTGATTGTTTTCTTCCCAAGCGTTGAGATGGACCAGTTTTTATAAGTGCCTCTGCCTGTGTTAATGCATCCATCTGCTGAGCCATTTCAGACAGAAATGCATGGCCCCCCTCAGGCTGAAAGAACCTAGGAGTTCACCTTTGAATTTTCCCTCTGATCCAATTATGACACCAGGCCTGCTGGCACTGCTGTAGTAAAGGACCTGTCAAGATTTCCATTATAACCCATCTTGTGTAGGAGGTCATCACTCAAAGGGGGAATCTTCTCCAGGCAGAAACAGGTTCTGCCACAGTAATAGCATAAGCCCATCCTGAGCAACTTTTGGAGACTCAGTTCTCCTGATTTTAACAGTGTTCTCTTAACTACAGAGTGGCAAATTTCAGTAATTCCTTGAATAAAATGGAGATTCCCAGTCCATGTTTCTCTAGAGGCCATTAAGAATGGACCACACATAGACACCATGCCCTAGGGAAGTAGATGGTGTAACTCTTTTTTTTAGGTTTTTTTTTTGCAAGGCAAATGGGGTTAAGTGGCTTGCCCAAGGTCACACAGCTAGATAGATAATTATTAAGTGTCTGAGGCCAGATTTGATCTCAGGTACTCCTGACTCCAGGGCCGGTACTCTATCCACTGCGCCGCCCCTGATGGTGTAACTCTTATTGGCCCTATATTCTGGGTAAATCCTATGAAAGGTAGAATAGTCAGGGTCCTACCCATAAGTCACAAAGAATTTAACTTTGTTGCTCCAACAATCATAGTGTCAAATGACACTATTAAGTTCATATGTACCAATGGTGAGTGGCAAGTACCAGAACCAAATGTAGACCTCCTGACTATATCTAGTAAGCTTTTCACTAGGTAGGTATAGCAATATTTATTCTCTCTCCCTTGTAGGACTATCGGGAAGAAAATGAATGAATGAAATGATTCATTAGGCAAGGGTGAACTGGCCCTTGACCTCAAGAAATTTCCATTCTAGTTGGTGAAAAAGCATGACCAATTATCAGAGTATACCTAAGACAAGCAAAATGAAATTAAGGTCATTTCAGAAAAGAGGGGAACTAGACCTCGGGAGATAAGGAAAATATCCAAGGAAATCAGATGTTCTGAAAAGTGAAAATGAAGAGATCAGGAATTTCAACCAGTTGAACTTGACTTTGAATGTGACTCTCCTATTTGCCAGGTGAGGGTCTCTGGGGAAGTCAGGGGGCTTTTCTGTAGCACAGGGATCTTTATATCATCCCTACCTCCTTCAAGGTCCCAAGATTGCTCATACAGCAATTATGATTTGCTCAAACTCGAGTTCTAAAAAGTCATTATATCAATTCACCAGAAATTTAATTCAACTCAAAAAATATGCCAAGTGCAAGATACTTCACGGGAGGCTGGAGAGAAAAAAACTATAATATTTAATAATCAATAATATGCTTCTCATTATTTTATTGCTTCATAATTCTATCTTAACTGGCAATGCACAGTCTTAAATAGATCTTGAGACACCATACCCTGGAGGAGTATTATAGTCACTCAGCCTTGGAATTCTTTGACTGTTGTGGTTGGCAATATCATCACCTCCAGATTTGAGAAGGTTCATTCCAACCATGTTCCTTCCAGCTATATAATAGCCCCCTCTTTCCACTGCTTATGGAATAGTAGAGTCAGAGAACTAATCCACAGCTCTATTTCCCCTTTCTCAGAATCTAAAATAAGCCTTTCAGACTAGTAGTCTCCTGCATGTGTTGTCTCCTCCATTAGAAGGAGGATACAAACTTCACTTTGGATCCAAGTCCCAATTGTAGCTCAGTGATTAGCAGAGAGTAAATGCATAATGAGTCATTTCATTCATTCGTTTTCTTCCCAATAGTCCTACAAGGTAGAGAATAAATATTATCTCCACATAGTAGTAGATAGCTTACTAGATATAGTCAGGGGGTCTATATTTGAATTTTGATTCTGGTACTTGATACTTGGGTACCCTTGGAGACACTGAAACTGAAAACCTCTGATCCTCAGTTTCTGATTCTATAAAATATAGAAGCTAAGGAAACAGCAAGTCCCTTCTTTCCTAAAATCTATGATCTGAAGATCTCTTAGGCCCTCCTTAGCCAAATGAAATTATGCGTAACTCACTTTGCTAACCCCATACATTATATGGACTTTAGTTCTATGATCATTATTATCTAGTCTAAACCCCTTCATTTACAGATGAAGAAATAGAAGCCAAAAAGATTAAGTAATTTTTCTCAGGCCAATAAGTGACTTGGGTTCAAAACCATCCCTGCTGATAATCTTCACAAGGGAGAAAAGAATAGAACAGAAGAAAAATAATCATCATTTTTACCTCTTGCCTCCTGAGGTTGTTCTAATGAAACTCTCCTGTAAAGGGTGAAATGCTGTGGAAATGAGGGAGGAGAGAGTTGAGAATTTGGAGCCCATTGCCTCTTTCTTGCCCGTGTGGCCTTCAATAAATCACTGCCCCTTTCTGGACCTCAGTTATTATATAAAATAGAAAATTCTCCTCTGAGACATTATAATACATTAAAAAATCTTTCTTTTTAATTCTGATTTTAATAACAAAAAGAAAACATTTCCAAATGTAAAGTAGACAATAAAAAAGATTATATTTGAACCCATGAATCTCTATTATGTAGCTTGTTTTCCATTAAATTACATAATAAATTCAATGTGTTATTTTTAAAGCTGTCCTGCTTGGGTGTGTTTTGCTCTGAACTCTCTTTTTGTTCCCTTCTCTGTTTTTAAAATGCTTCACTGACTCTCTTTTGTTCCTTTTTTTCTTTTTTTTGTACCAGTTTCCCTGTTTTTTGTCCCCTTCCTTCAATAAGAAGAAAAACAAATAATTTTTGTAACAAATAAGCATTATTAAGCAAAACAAAAGGGCAATTTGCCATTTGAACATTGTATTTCTCATCGTAAATCTTGAGTTCATTTCTACTTGCTCATGGGCTGTTCCTGGTTACATGTTTGAGATGGGAAAATTGGTGCTCCAATGTAAAATGACTTGACCATGACAACATGGCTTATATGTGTGCATTCAGGTGGGGAGGAACCAAAGCCTTCTCACAGGGAGTCCTGGTCTCATTGCCTTATGCCGCACTGCTTAATCAAAGGGTCACTCATTGTGCCTGTGGGACCAGGCAAATATGCTGTTGTTGTTGAGTCCTTTCAGTAGCATCTGACTCTCTGTGACCCCATTTAGAGTTTTCTTGGCAGAGATACTGGAGTGGTTAGACATTTTCTTCTTCTACTCATTTTACAGATGAGGAACTAAGGCAAACAGTGCTAAGTGACTTGCCCAGGGTCACAGAACCAGTAAATATTTGAGGCTGCATTTGAACTCAGATCTTCCTGACTCCAGGGCTGGTGCTTTATTTTCTATCCACTGGGAAAATGAGATGATACTATATAGAGCTTGGAATCCAAGGGTGTATTCAATATTTTACTTGCTCCTGTCTCAGAAGTCTGGAATTGCCTAAAGACCTAAGGGCATAGCTGGCTCATTACATACCAACTTTCCTCCAATGACCCCCCAGTGTGACCTTGCCCTGATCCTACCAGTAGATGCCTGCCTTAATGTCCAAGAGTCTTTGGTTTTAATATATAGTGGTAACATTCTCTCTGCTAATACACACTCTAGGGTACAGAAAGTTCACCCATGAGCAGGGTAAACACCATTTTTTATTTTTACTGTGTTGATATGCCAGTGAGGTAACACTGGAGAGCCCTCATAAAATGTATTCGAGTTGTATTTCTTGGGAGCCAGACACTCTGAATCAGAAAAGAAGGAAAAATGAAGTAGATGGTGGCTCTGAACAATTAATAACATCACACTTTCACTTACCACCCCGGACAGGATGCTTTACATCTTTAATTAGCAAGGAACTGATTGGAATATAATATACTTCCAAGATTCAAATGCTGTGTGTCTGTTGGAGATTGCTTAATGTAGCCAGGGCATTGTTCTTCTTGGCAAATGTACAAAACAAATGGCCTAATGCCTTCCTTCCAAGCTGGGATGTCCTATACTTCGGGTATTTGGAAACCTTCCATTTTCGCATCCCCCATCTCCTAGCTTGGTAATGGGCTGAATTTTGTTTCAGCATCAATGATTTACTTGAATCATTTCCTTTTCATGTGCCTCACTTTCCTTATCTGTAATTTGAAGAGGTTAGATAATAAAAGTTCCCATTTCTATAATACTTTCCAGTTGATGGAGAATTTTCCTCACATCAACTCCATAAAGATGTGGCAAAGGTAATACAATCTGTGTTCTGTAGGTACAAGATAATATTTGGCAATACTAGTTCAAAAAATTATTTCTCTCTTTTCTTCTAGTAGGCAACCTCAGCAAGGAACAATGATTGGTGACCTACCTCTGTTCTCAGAAGGTGATGAGACCATAGTTTTAGGCATGGAAGGTCCTCGGGTCATTTATTCCAGCCCTTTCATTTATAGATGAGAAAACAGGATGAAAGAGTAAGTGATACACCCAAGCTTTACAGGAAATAAAGCATGTAGTCAGAATTTTACCCAAGTCCTCTGATACCAAGTCCAGGGGTTGTTGCACTATATCATCTGGCATTTTGACCTGGCTTTGTGACTTATTAAAAGGCATCTAGGTGGCACAGAAAATAGGATGCCAGGCAGATACTTCCTAGCTGTGTGACCCTGGGCAAGTCACTTAACTCTGTTTATCTCAGTTTCCTCATTGTAAAATTAGCTGGAGGAGGAAATGGCAAATCATTCCATTATCTTTGCCATGAAAACCCAAATGGGGTGATGAAGAGTTGGATGTGACTGAAAATGACTAAATAACACGAAAAAACATTAAAGAATTTTCACTAAAAAAACCCAAAATGAGCAACATCAAAAATATGACTTGCTAATTGCTTGGCATTATGGCAAGATCACTAGATTTTCTTTATAAGTTCCGAATTCAAATCTTTTTTAGTTATATTGTACTCATTGAACAGGGACACTTGACTTTTTCTCCACCTTGGTTTCCTTAGCTATGAATGAGCAGGTGAGATGAAATGAGCAGTCTTTTTGAACTGTTTCTTTTTTCCCATCATATGCAAAGAGAGTTCTTGACACCCATCTTTTTTTCTAAGATTTTGAGTTCCCCATTTTACTTGAGGAGGTAACCAATCTGCAGATGTGTTGAAAGTGATCCAGTTTACTACTGGAAGAGCAGGAATGTCAAAACACATCTTTTGGCTCTTTCATTGGGACTTTTTCCACCACCTCGTTAACAGCAGCTCACATTCTCTTATACTTCACAGTTTACAAATCACTTTCCCCATAATAACCATAAGCAACTGATAGTGAAAGCAGTGTTGTTTCTAGTTGACAATAATAGCTGTCCAGTATTTAAATAGAATGTAAAAGTCTGCATAGCATTTTGCCTGTGTGATCATCACGAGAACCCTGAAAATTAGAGTTATTTTTATTCTCATTTTACCGATGATGAAACTGAGACAAATGGCCAAGTCACTTATTTGGGGTCATACAGCTAGTCAGTAAAGTATTTGAGACTAGATTTGAACTCAGGTCTCCCTTTCTCCAGATTCAGTAGTCTAGTATAATTTTATTTGTTTGTTTGTTTGTTTTGTTTTGGTGAGTCAATCAGTGTTGATTGGCTTGCCCAGAGTCGCACACCCAGCTTGTATGAAGGATCTGAGGCCGGACTTCACTTCCAGTCCTCCTGATTCCAGGGCCAGTACTTTGTCCCCTGTGCCACCTTGCTGCATTCCACCTCTTCCTCCACCACTTTAAAGGCACACTGACTTTATTGCTTCTCTTTTACGTTGTCCACCATAAGCCATCAGGAATAAGAATTCTCAGTATCAGAATGAACAAAAAAATGGTACTTCAAGATAACATGAAACTGAATGATATGCATAAATCCATACTTTGGTAGGAGATTGTTAAATCTAGAAGTATTCACCCAAAACCATGCTTTCAATTAAAAAATAACACATTTTTATTTGACTTTAGCTTTTTTTAAAAATATGCTCTAGTGAAATATTACAAAAAACAATACTGGGGGCAGCTAGGTAGTGCAGTGGATAGAGCACCAGCCCTGGAGTCAGGAGTACCTGAATTCAAAGCTGTCCTCAGACACTTAATAATGACCTAGCTGTGTGGCCTTGGGCAAGCCACTTAACCCCATTCCCTTGCAAAAAAAAACCCCTAAAAGTAATAATACTGTAGAGAAATAAAATATTACACAAGATAAATTTAACAAAATGTTTTGATCAATCTGAATAGATAAAAACACAGATACTTCCACATATAGACACAGCAATCAATTACTAATCAGAATAATTATTATAAACAAATGATGTGGTAAATATGGCAAGATAAGAATGCCAGTGTTCAATAAACAAAGCATTCATGGAATAGTTTCCTCCTTCAAGTTATTACCTGAGTATCAAGAATTACTCTCAAGGCCATAGGACCAATTGTTAATACAAACCAAACAATCTTAAATAGTAAGCAGGTCTGAAACAACTACTCATTATCAGGCCATAATCATCCCTTGCCAATATTGTGACTATTTTTAAAATGGGATTAACAAGAGACAACTTTTCATGTACAGCTAAGATATAAAATTAAAAGATAATATACGAATAATACTGTCTATCGCCCCCAACCTAAGAAAATCTATGGACCCACTTACTGCTATGATGGATGTTTTCAAAAGTCAAGATAAAGGGGAAACTGTCCCTTAGTCAAACTACCTTCATTTAAAAAAAAAAACTTAGGGGTCCATAATGGCTAAAGAAAATTCTTGGGTGGCAGCAAAGATGTTAAAGAAATTATTCTGAAATTTAAGTTTCTCTAGATTGTGTTAAAATGAAATTAATTTCATGTCAGACATAATTCTCATGAAATTAGCCTTCTGTCCAGGAAATCTGCATCAACCAATATGCTAAATAATTACATCATATTAATAGCTATTCCATTTGTTTTAAAAACAAAACAAAAATAGATCTAATTAAGCAGCTATTAACTGGAGGAATTCATGATTTTTGAGGTGAGAGGGAAAAAGCATTCAACCATACTGACCTCTGGAAATAACCAAACCTTCACACCATTTTTTTCATGAAGAATTATGACCACAGTCATTCTGCCTTTCCAAAATACTATAGGAAAAGTTTAAATGATTTTGAAAAGATTCCAGAGAGGAATCAATTCCAATGATTCAGCCCAAAAATTATACCCAAATTAAGGGGAGAAAATTAGGAAATGTTTAAGCCATATTCTCTTAAGCATATTTTCACTTTCATATAATTCAGCAATTTACAAGATGATTTTGAAGCTGGGACCAAATGCTAATCATTTCCCATGGTTTTCTGCTATGTACTAACATTAAGTCTGGGTAAAAACAAAAGATTTTTCCTGTTATTTTCTTCTATATCAAATGTTTTGAAACCTCTTTTCTTTTCCTGGAGAGAGGCCAAACTTTTTGAAGGCAGATACCAATATGAATACCATCAAAGAAATAGAGAAGGACCTCTTCTAATACTTTGTTCAGCCTCAGGGCTAGCCTTCTCAAATGGAGAAAACCATCACCTCCTGAAGAAGCAGGATAGGAACCTTCAGAAACATGTTTTCTGGGGATCGTACATTAGCTTTCTCTTTTGATGAGGTCCAGCCCCTCTGATTACATCACCTATTAATTAATTCTTTGGCTTTATCCTCGGATATGGTATTCTAGTAATTTAGAAGCTGATGAGTATTTATAACAACATCATCATCATCCTTAAAACCAAGCTGGTTATCTGGGCAAGAAGGCCTCAATCACTTCAGAAACAGCATTTCTTTCAAGGTCAAGTTAAAGAAAGTTTCTCTGGAGTTCTAAAGAAGAATGTCTTGGTATTTCTCACTCTCAAATTTTAACATATGTGAAAAGGCAGGAAAGTGATCCTCAGGGGAAGTCTGTCCCAATAAAAGACTCTTACAACTGTTTGGTTCTCAAAATTACTCTCTTTTCCCCAGGAATTCAGAATTGCTTTTCTTCTATTAAAATGGGATCTGAGTGACTTAATAGCTAGCAGAAGGAAAGGTTTCTGCTTGTATTTATCTCATTGGTTTCTCAGTAGTGAATAATTTCTACATCTCAGATAAAGCAGAAAATCTTTAAATCTGCCCATCAGGTTTTCAAAATCCTTAAATACTGACAACACTAACAGTTTCTGATCACAGAAATTAAGAACACTTGCATTCAAAATCAAATTTTCTTCAACTGACCTATTGACCAGTGGGATCGATTGTCTTGGACCTAGACTCACGGTTATTTCATTTCTCTTCCCTATTCCAATAGACCTTGGCAGGTATATGTTTCCTTCGGTCCTTGCCTTTGGGTATTATAACTTTTAGTTTTTCATGTTCTTCTTCATTACTACTTTTTGAGACTTTCATAATCTAATAAATAAAAATGTTTGCCATCATCAAAACCCCCAACAACTTTATCCTTCAGGGTCCACACTCATTTCTCAGATCTTGTTCAGAAAATATTTATCACATTGGGTGAGGATTGCTGGGGATGGTGGTAATTGGAACTGCAGCCAACTCCTCCCGCTGTCTTGCTACTCTTCTTCCTCCCCTTCTCCCTGCTATTTTTCTTCCTGTCCTCTTCAAGCAAGGGAGTTGCTTGTGGGGATCGTTTTCAGAGATGCCACATAGCTGTGAGCTCCATCTTAGCATGGTTTCCCCTGAGTCCAATTCCGACTCTTAACTCTGGTTTGATGGCTGGAGTACCATTTAATCATTACTTGCTGCTGCTTCCTAACTCTACCTGTTGCCTCATAAGCTAACCCCACCTTCATCTTGGAGTTTAAATAATACTTGAAATAGGTCCCAGGAGGGCTAGCAAAGATCAAGTGACCTGACTTAGTGTTCTTCCACTATGAGATTCTATCTCACAGATTCTGTGAAGTAGTTGGTTGGTTGATTCTCGTCATTCCTTATGAAAGAGATCCAAAAAGTCCTACATTAGAGTCAAGTTACCGTGTGTCTGACTGATCAAACTAATACGACCTTGAAATGCTCTACCATAGGTTGGGCATAAATAGTCCATGTGAACACCTGGGTGATTAAATAGCTACTATGGATCCTTCAGTGGTGTAACCACTACAGATATAAAGCAAATGAAGCAGACTGCTCTCAGTGAGCCTCCATTCTACAGGATATATGTTATTGTTGGCCAGTGCATTAATAGGGGCCTTTGACTATCTCTTACATTAAGCAGGTCTTCAATCCAGCACCTTTAAGGGCTCAACATCTTATGCAGCAGTCTGGTTTCCAAGAACATTTCCCACTTTGGTCATCTGGTCTTCTGGAAATCTCTCCCCCTAGGCAATCTGGACATTGCCTACAACAGGCCAGACAGAGAATAGACAAGAATCTCTGAGACATATGAACATACAGGGTAAGTCGAAATCAAGGTCATCATAAAGTAATTTCAAGAAGTAAGAAGTGATTCCAAGAGAGAGGCATGTGGAGGGAGGGCTGTAGTCCATTGTTTCAACTCATCGTTCTTGGGGCAAAGCTGTGTCAGGAAAAATGGGCCAGCCCCACAAACTCACTTGCCTGTTTACCAACCAATATCAAGGGGAAATGTTGTGCTGTTGAGTTTTCGTTTCAGAAAGTTGCTCACGGGAAAGCAAGGTCAGTATGTAATTTCAGGAGGAGAATAGGTTTTAGGAACTCTGTCATCACTTCATTTTCTTTCTATGCAAAGAAAATTGTATGTTGCAAGTCACACTACATTTATCTTCAGATACATTTTTTTGGCTGTAGTCCCTGTGGCCCATTTTCTGTCAAAATGTTTATACAAGCCACAGATCTGTTGCAGAAACTAATGAAAATTGGAAAGCTGAATGAAAGACATTTCAATGAGTAGAAAATGGCCTTGGACTTCTTAAGCAAATTCTATCACTTCTTAGAAATCCAGCTGCCTACAATACATTGTAAATGTAATGAAAGGAATGTGGCTATAAAGGAAAGAGGATTGTACTTGGAGCTAGTTGAAAGAATGGAACCAGCTAATGGCTGGGTCTACTGGTCATTATCTGTGTTATCTTAGGTAAGTGGGTAAATGAATGAAAGAAAGATTCATTAAGCGTTGACTATCTGCAAAAACTACACTAAGCGCTGAGAGCTCATGTTCTAATGTGATAGACAACATAAGGGAACATATATAACTGTAAATTAGAAAGTCCTTAGGGATCGACAGCAGAGTAGATGGCCATTACTCTTCTTTAATGGCATTCCATGGATAAAATCATATAGGTTTCTTACATTGAACATGTGACAGTGCCAAAGTCTTTGTTATTGAAAAAAAATCTCTTTTTGGGGTCTTCAGAAGTTGTAAGTGTATCTCCCATAGAACTATTTGTCATGCCCCATCTGCACAAGGGTTGTTTCTCAGGATAGGGGTTAAAGGTACAGTGGTAGAACACTGTCATTCCCAAGGCTCATGGGTTCAAGGTCCTGAGTAGTCTCTACAGTGATCTGAGGGGAAATGGTAGTCAAGTTTGGGGTGCCTTGACCTGTTTGGCACATACTGCCTTCTATATCTTCCTCAGATGCTTTGCTGCTTCAGGTAGGCTGACTCTGCCACCCTGTTTGTGGCAGTTGGCTGGCACTTGGTGGGGATAGCTGACTCTTTCTCCTCAGGATCCCCCGCCATGGATGATGGCCATGTGGGCCATGATGGAAGCAAAACTGGTGGTTATTGGTGGTTCTTCCCAGGACTCCCTCACCTTTAAGTCACTCAACTTTTTTGACCCACAATTTTCTTTTCTTCTGAGCAAAACAAAGCTTGTAACACTCACACCAGCTACCTCACAAAGATGCTGGGAGGAAAAAAAATGCTTTGTTAACTGTAAAGTGAATAGAAATGTGATAACTGAAATTCATATCATGTCTTTTGGTTATTCAACATTCTACATGAATGCTCCAAGTATAGTACAATATAAAATGGGAGGGAAGAGGATTTAGACTAAGACCTTTATTTTTCAGATGAGATAGATGAATACCAGGCAGGAATCATAGCATTGCAGGATATAAAACTAGAAGATCTAAATAACCATGAAAAGTTTCATTATAGAAAGTGAAACCTGAACTACACTGATAGAATAGAATTGTCAAAATAAAATTATGATTTTCACATTGATCATTATGATATATATATATATATATATATATATATATCTATATATAATAAATTTACTAATAAATTTACCAATAACTAGAGATCCATTTTCCCAGCACACTCTGGCTTGGGACTCAGAGAGTACAACACAGGCTGTAGTGATTAACCAACCTTGACAGTGCTTTCACAATCACTGCATACACAATCATGTGCCTTTACTGTATCTTGGTATATTAAACAAGGTAAATAAAAAATTATAAACTTGTCACAGAACCCTGGTTCTTTGCCCTGGCAACAAGACTTGAAACAATAATGTAGAATTGTACTGTCCTCCATTTGCGAACTTATATTGAGAAAGCCACCCATCTTAAAAATGATAGTTTTTTTGATCCACTTACTTAGGAATCATTTATATAATTCTTGCCTACATTTTAGGAAAGTGGAGTTAAATCTCAATTTTTAAATCTGGTCCCTGCAATTAAAGTAAGTAATTACACCACTACTTGACTACTAGGACATTGCCTCTGGCCTGCTTTGCTTTGTCCAGATTAGAGATTAATTCAGTAAAATTCTGTTAACAGAATATATGAGGTAAATGGAAGTGAAATATATGAGACCTGCTTCATAGAAGGGCTATAGTTAGCATATATATAGCTCTTTCAAGTTTTGCAAAAGTGCTGTATGTATTTATCATTTGATATTCTCATATAGTCCTGTGAAATAATATTGTTCCCATTTTAGAGATGAGTAAATAAAGTCTGGAAAGGTTAAATGATCACATAGCTACTAAGTGATAGGGACATTTAAATTCAGCTCTTCCTAACTCCAAGTCCAGCATTTTATCCACTATCAATTTAGCTGGCCAGTGATATATGGTTAAGAGGTTTGGATTAACCATTCACTACTATTCAGCCAGTCTATAGTGGAGTCAGGATTAGAATCAGACATTTCAACTCATACCATTTTTCAATTTTCACTCCTCCAAATTATTATCTCAGTGATCATTCTTTAGTGTAGACTTCTAGCAAAAAACAAAAACAAAACAAAACCTTTAGAGGCATCTAACTGAATGAACCATATGAGATAATTCTCATGCCCTAGACATTTGACCTCATCCTCATAATTGTCATCCTTCTCCTTCTTCTCCCTCTTCTCCTCTTCCTCCTCTTCCTCTTTGTTTTCTCTTTTTCCCCCTCGTCTTCCTATTTATCATCTTCTAAATCTCATCTGTAAAATGAGAGAGTTCATCTAGATGGTCCCTAAGGTCCCTTTCAGCTCTAATGATATGATCTTGATTCCCTATGACTTTTTTGTGGTGTCCATATGGTCCCAAGGCAATCTGCTACTTCTCTGATTCTTTTACAATTAAAGTTCTCTGAACAAGATATCAGACTTTTGAACTTTTTTGTTAGTTAAATAAAACAATTAGAATTTAAATTCATTTTCTGTTAACTTACTATAAGCAGACACATTTAGAAAGGTAGAGTCAGAACTTCATAAGCAGACTACACTATAAGGAGCTCTTTGTTTAGTTTCCAGGGGATTTTGATATCTTCTGATAGCTTTCTTTGTTTTTAATGTTCTTTGGTCCATGTATGTTAGAAACCATATGTTCCAATTATGGCAAAACTTATCAAAATACTATTCATAGGTGGGGTAGAGCCAAGATGGCAGCATGAGAACAGCCTTTCTTAGAAGCTCTCACCAAAATATTTCAAATCCTTAAAATTATGGCTCTAACTAAATTTTTAAGAGACAGAACCCACAGAAAGCTCCAGTTAGGCAATTCTCTAACCCAAGGTAACGTGGAAAATTGTGGGAAGGATATGTTCCACCGGGTGGAGGGGGTGCAGGACTGAAGGAGCTCCAGCCTTCTGGGAACAGCACTAGGGCACCTAGGTCCCTGGGAGCACCAACTCCAGGCAGCAGAAGCAGTTTCCTGACCCACCATCCCAGGGAGCACCAAGCACAACTTGGAAGATCAGCAGGGAGACCTCTACCAGAGCTAGTGTGAAGCCCAGGCCAGCACAGCCCTCCTAAGTGTGGCAGTAGTTCTCAGTGCAACCCAGATCCCAGGAAATGGAAGCAACCATATGGAGCCTCCCATCGGGGCCACCCTGCAGCTGCTCTTTGAGTGCTCAGCCCACTGAAGGTAAGGGAGTAGACGGAGACTGTTGAGGTCTATCTTCTGTTGCTGGGACACGACTCTGGGGTTTTGAACATATTCAGGCCCTGGTCACAGTCTAGGCCCTTACAGAGCAAGGACCCTCCTCATAGACTCTGGGCAGAGGGGTTGAGCTTATGGTCATTCACAGACCAGGAGAGCAGTCAGAGCCTCACATAAGACCTTGAAGGAACTGAGGTCCTTGTGAGGATGTCCCAATAATACTCAAAACCTCAGGAAGCACCCCCAAAACCAGGCACAGACTGGGGAAATGAGTAACAGAAGAAAAGGAACCTGAACATAGACAATTACTTTGGTCCCATGGAGGATCAAAATACTCAATCTGAAGATGAGAAAGTCCAAGAATCTGCAGCTAAAGTTTCCAAGAAATATAAAAGTTGAACTCAGGTTATGACAGAGCTCAAAAAGGATTTTGAAAATCAAGTGAGGGAGAAAGAGGAAAAATTAGGAAAAGAGATGAGAGAGATGCAGGAAAAACATGAAAAAGAACTCAGCAACTTAGTTAAGGAGATCCAAAAAAAATGCTGAAGAAAATAACATGCTAAAAACCAGCTGAGGTCAAATGGATAAAACAGTTCAAAAAGTTTTTGAGGAGAAGAATGCTTTAAAAAGCAGAATTGGCCAGATGGAAAAGGAGATGAGAAAGCTCTTCGAGGAAAACAAATCCTTCAAATGTATAATGGAGCTAAATAAAGCTGATGACCAAGAGGAATCAAGAAACCACAATTCAACATCAAAAGAATGAAAAACTAGAAGAAAATGAGAAATAGCTCATTGAAAAAACAACTGATCTCAAAAACAGATCCAGAAGAGATAATTTAAAAATTATTGTGCTCCTTGAAAGTAGTGATCAGGAAAAGAGCCTTGATCTCACTTTTAAAGAATTTCTATAGGAAAATTGCCTTGATATCCTAGAGCAGAGTGTAAAATAGAAATTGAGAGAATCCACCAATCACCCCTGGAAAGAGATCCAAAAAAAGCCCAGGAATATTATAACCAAGTTCCAGAACTCCCAAGTCAAAGAGAAAATATTAGAAGCAGCCAGAAGGAAACACTTCAAATATCATGAATCTTCAATCAGGATTCCACAGGATTTAGGAGCATCTACATTAAGGGCTCATAGGGCTTGGAATATAATATTCCAGAAGGCAAAAGAGCTTGGAATGCAACCGAGAATCAACTATCCAGCAAAACTGAACATCCTCTTCCAGGGGAAAATATGGACTTTCAATGAAACAGGGGAATTTTAAATGTTCCTGTTGAAACCACCAGAGCTGGACAGAAGGTTTGACCTTCAAGTACATAACTCAGGTGAACCATAGAGGGGGTGGATGAGAAGGACTAATTATGAGGAATTTGATGATGAACTGCATGTATTCCTGCATGTAATACTCATATGAACCTTCTCATTTAATAGAGCAGGTAGAAGGAGATTTTATAAACAAGGCACAGAAGAGAACTGAATATAAAGGTAAATATATTGTGAAAACAGAGTCAATGGGTGAAAGGGAAATGTACTGGGAGTAAGTCAAAGGATAGGTAGAAGAGGCTATGATATTTCATGTAAAAGAGTCAAGAAATAGTTTTTGCGGTGGTATGGAAGGGGGTAAGGTGAGGGGGAATGAGGGAACCTTCATTCTCATCGGAAATGGCTCAGAGAGGAAACAGCATACATGCTCAATAGGGTATAGACATCTAGAAGAAAAAGAATAAAAGGAGGACAGGGGGAGGGGAGAGGGGATGTGGATGATAGAGGAGAGGATAGATCATAGGAGAGGATAGCCATATGTAACATATTTTCCTTTTCATTTTTTTGCAAGGTGCTGGGATTGGGACCACGGGATTGGGTGGTTGTTTGGTCTCTGGGGTGGGATGTGGGCTTGGGGCCTCCTGGCCCCAGGGCCAGTGCTCTGTCCACTGTACCACTGAGCTGCCCCCACAGCACACTCTTGAAGAGGTACAGAGTAAAAGGAGAGAGAAAATATAATAGATGGTAGTGGGGAGGAATGGATGGGGGGGAATTACAATCAGTAACAGCAACTGTGGAAAAATATGGATGGAATTATAATAAAGAAAGTGATCCACCTGAGACAGAGCTGATGGTAACAGAACACAAGACTCAAACACATTCTTTTCTCTTTCTTTCACTTTATTTCTCAGAAGATTGTATATTTTTGTGGGGGGATGGGGGCCATGATGTTTACTCTTACAACAAGAATATTTTAGTAATGTAAATGACTAAATAAAGTAAATTAAAGAAAATTAAAAAAATAAATACTAAAGAATATTGTTCATAAGTTTTGGGATAGTTGTGTTTTATATCAGGGTAATTGGTAATGGCAGTTCGATCTATAATCATGGTACACTATGGTTTATTCATTGAGTTCTCCAGGATCACCTGAGGTCTCCATTATAAGCATCCTGCTTTGTGGACTGTCAATATATATGAAAGTCAGTGCATTTCTGAAGTATGATTTACCCACCAGATCGTATGCTTGGTACATTTTGGTAGGTGATATGTACATTATTAGGTAAGGATGAAGTTCTCTCATACTTCAATAAGTTTTCACATCTTAAGGGTCATGGATACAGACAGTGAGATATGAGGGTGAGTTGACAGACATTTTCAGTTGATAGAAATCCTTCCACACTTTGTAGGAGATTCATAGCAGCATATTTGCTTATGAAAAAGCCAACGTAGTTAATCATCTTGGCCCTAGGTCACAGATCGCCACCCTGTTTTTCCATGGCTACTCTTTGGAATAGATTAAGAGAAAAACATTTTATTATAAAACAAATGGGAAATTCTGACTGGTGATTTTTGAGCAAATAAATGCCCAATGCTTAGTAATTGCCTAACTCACAGAGCTGAAGATTTGGAAATGTGCTAGAGGATCATCAACTTGTGGAAGGATTAAGTCTCTCTCTGTATGTATCAAAAAGAGTGTTTCAAAGAAGGGATCCCCTTCCTGACTTTTACCGCCTTCCAGGAATGTGAAAAATCTTAAAATCAAAGACCCAAGAGCAGATGAGGAGAAATGAAGAGCTGAAAACTGAAGAGAGGTCATTGTCATACCAAAGCTAGCCATGGTGTTGCAGAGCAAAATAGTATCCCAACCAAAGGGTGTAATGACACTGCAGATCGATGTGGTGAAAGGGAGTCCCAGCCTTCCAGAGAGAGAAAGAACAAAGATATCCTCATGTGTCCTAGGCATGGGTCTCTGGGACATACATGTTCTATGCCTATTAGCTTTACTCCCTTTGTAGTCTTAAGTTTACACCTAATCTCTTCCTAGAAATTCTACATATATTTGTAAGGAAATTGCTCCATACATTTTAGGCAAGAATATTTTATACCAGTTGTTTCTTTTTTCATTTAAGCAAATAACGTTGATAAAAACTGATTTATTGAACTGACTGATTTTTAGGTTTTTTTTTTTTTTTTTTTTACTTTTTACAAGGCAAATGGGGTTAAATGGCTTGTCCAAAGCCACACAGCTAGTTAATTATTAAGTGTCTGAGGCTGGATTTGAACTCAGGTCCTCCTGACTCCAGGGCAGGTGATCTATTCACTGCACCACCTAGCCACCACTATTGACTGATTTTTTAAAATTTATTTTTATAAAAGATATTATTTGAGTTTTACAATTTTCCCCCCCAGTCTTGCTTCCCTCCCCTCCCCTCACCTCCCTACGGAAAGCACTCTGTCAGTCTTTACTTTGTTTCCGTGTTGTACCTTGATCCAAATTGGGTGTGATGAGAGAGAAATCATATCCTTAAAGAAGAGACAAGAAGTCTAAGGGGTAACAAGATCAGACAATAAGATATCTGTTTTTTATCAAATTAAAGGAAATAGTCCTTACACTTTGTTCAAACTCCACAGCTCCTTATCTGGATACAGCTGGCACTCTGCTTTGCAGACAGTGTAAAATTGCTCCCGATTGTTGCACTGAAGGGATGAGCAAGTCCATCAAGGTTGATCATCACCCCTATGTTGCTGTTAGGGTGGACAGTGTTTTTCTGATTCTGCTCATCTCACTCAGCATCAGTTCATGCAAATCCCTCCAGGCTTCCCTGCAAAAAAGATTGGGGAGAGGGTCTCAGGAATTACATTAGAGTAGAAATGTATTTGGGATTACTCAAGGGGCAAGACTTTTCTGTGGATCTAATACACAAGTCTGAATATGTCTGCAAATATTGGTGTGTATTTATTATTATTATTATTATTATTATTATTATTATTTCTTCATTTTAAAATGTTGGTTCTACTCTTCTTCCATGAGAATTCCAAGAAGGATTAGCTTTAACTTGTCCCTTGAAGAAAGAATAAATAGTGAATAGATAGGAATTGTGCTTTAATACAAAGAAACTTTCCTAAGAGGAGAGTTGTCCTGATGTGGAATTGTTTTCTTCAGGTGGTCAAGGGTGGGCTTGGGGGAGAGGGGTTTGCCCTCACTGGTAGTCTTCAAGCAGAGATTAGAAAATCATTACTAAAACCAGGTGTGCAATTATGAAGATTCTTTCACTATACTGTATAGATTGGACTAAATGGCCACTAAGGACCCCAGCACCTTGGAATTCTTTTTTTTAAATTTATTTTTATTAAAAATATTGAGTTTTACAATTTCCCCCCAATCTTGCTTCCCTCCCCCCGCTCCCCCCCCCCAGAAAGCACTCTGTCAGTCTTTACTTTGTTTCCATGTTGTACCTTGGTCCAAATTGGGTGTGATGAGAGAGAAATCAGATCCTTAAGAGAAGAGAAGTCTAAGAGGTGACAAGATCAGACAATAAGACATCTGGTTTTTTCTAAATGAAAGGGAATAGTCCTTGCACTTTGTTCAAACTCCACAGCGCACCTTTGAATTCTGAAATTCTTTTTGATTCTTTGATTTTTTTGAACATTTTGCATTTTTTATTGTTTTTTAATGTCCATCACCTTAGTTCAGAAACTTTTAATGGGCTGATTTTAATATTCTCCTAATTGATCTTCCTGCTTCCAGACTTTTTGAGCTATCCATGACTCTGTAGCCTATAGGATAAAATTCAAACTACTCAGCTTAGCTAAGGCTCCCCACCATCTGCTTCCAGCAGACCCCTCCAGACTTATTTCACATTACTTCCTTTTATGTCCTCTGCCTTCTAGCTAAATCACTTTCCAAGAGAGACATGATAGGAGAGGGTCATAGAATCATAGATTGAAAGGCGGGGAAAACAAACTTCAGGGATCACTTTATCTAAGGATCCTACTTTTCAGATGGAGAAAAGGAAGTCTAGAGGTGATATTTAAACCTAAATTCCCTCCCCTCAAATCTCAAATCTTTTTACTGAAGGATGCTGGCAAAGAACTTAGCATTCCCTTGCCTCATATTCCATTGTATATCTCCTTACCTTTGTATAGGCCTTATGACCAGTCCTCTGCCACTCCTCACCCATGCATGTAATGCTTTTCCTTCTATTCATATCTTCAGTTCTTTGCCTTCCTTCAAGGCTAGGCTTATGGGTCATCTCTTAATGAACCTTTTCTGATGCCTCTGTCATTGATCTCTTCTTTTTAAAAGGATGGGATCAAGACCATTTTCACCTTGATCCCTTGACAAGGTAACAGCCTATCTTAGTCAGCAGGAAGCCTTCGACAAATGAAGTGTCAAAACTTTTAGGTTAGAAGCATGAAACACAAGAATCATGTTTACCTGAAGCAAAGAGACTTGACCATCTTAAAGGGCTAGTTGAGTAGATAATGAGTTCCAGAAATGGGAGGAAGCATGGCTTTCTAGTATATCTTCAAGAAGGAAATTCCTGAAGCAAAATGGTAAGAGAAACCCGTGTTTTGACCTTAGCCAAGTCTCCTTCTTCTCAGTCCTTTGACTGAAGGACACCTTGGGGAACTTCAAAGGATGCAGAAGCTGCTAGACTTCATATCATTCCAAAGATGTCTTTAGTCACATGGGATGTCAAGAATCAATGGACAAAGATTTGTCATGTTTAAGAAAAACCTTTGAGTAGCCCATATTTGGAGAAAGAAAAAAGACCCTCATCAACCAAGAGAAGTAAGATGTTTCTTTTCTACTTGTATAAGCTTGAGCTGACTTTCTGATGGATTCTGTAAGTACTTTTGGGAGGGACGTTGGAGTGGGCATGTGTTTTAGACCAAATATTCTTAACTTATAATTAATCTCTGAACAATACATTGAATTATATTAATGTCACTTAAGTCTGGCTGATTTTTAATTTATAACCTAGCAGGAAAATACACTGAGAGTTCAAGTCCCTGGCATTAAAAAACAAATAAACAAACAAAATTATAGAACCCTATCGTCCATCAGCGATACCTTCACATAGCCCTCAGAAACTTCATATAGCCCTCTGGGAAATTTAAACCTTGGTGGGAGTAGGATTTGGAATATGGATCCTCGGAATTTATATGAACTATAATTTTTAAATTATCTTGAATTTGTTTGTGCAGATGCTGTATCCCCAAGGAGAGGATATACTGCTTGGGGGAACAAAGTGATTTATCTTTCGTGTTTCTAATTTGGATGTTAAGGAATGTATATTGAGCTGAATTTAATTGAATTGTACCTGTGTTCTTATCAAGGTTCAATGTTGTGCCTTGATCTTAGGGGGAAAATGTCGCATTCATGTAATAGTAATAGTAATAGTAATAGTAATAATCAATATTTGTTTAGTAACTATTGTGTCCCATGCAATTTACTTAGAGTTTTCCAATTACTCTGGTAGTTAGGGGTACATAGGTAATGTCTGGTGAATTCTTCTCGATTAAGTGATTCACTCTGGTTGAAGTTAGAAGTCAAAGAAAGGAGGAGACCCACAACTTTTTGCCAAGTGGACTGTTAAACCATGAGGCCGGCCAGGATGGCAGCAATCCTTGGAAAATAGCCGTGGAGTGGAGTTTTCTGCAGATCACATAAAACCAATGTCTCAAAAGGGGAAGGTGTGATAGAAAACAGGAAGAAACAAATCTGCAACATCAGAGGTATGTGTTGCCCACATATTTGGACCAATCACATACATTTCCTTCCTATGTCCCCTCTAAGTGTGTCCTGATATCATTTGTACTCTACATGAGTGTCTATATGTGCATGTCCTTTATGAGTTTATCTTTTCCCATGGCAAAATATATACTTATGCATAATGTGCTCCATATTTAAGTGAATACATGATTGCTACTTTTCCAACTATAATGTGTCATTGGATGTTTTTATTTGAATTAATTGTATAATGTAAATAATGAAGGGTAGGCCTTGTCTTTAGGAAGCAAGGCTCAGCTTGAGTTCAAGAACTAAAGATAGATAATATTGATCTGAGGTTATAGAGGAATGCTCCCTGTCCCCTCCTCAGGCTTTCTGGTTATAATGGAAAACAAAGCCATGGATAAAGGATACTGGTGGCAAAAGAAAAAAAAAACAATTAAAGTTTACAAAAGAATTTGCTGTTCTGGAAAATGAGAGGACTGGTCTTCATTATTTCTTAAGTCATTTCTGTCATTAATTCTATGAGTCAGTGGAAATGTGTATCTATGCATACATTTGCATAAATGCATACATGTCATGCACATGCATGTCAAGCCACCTGGATGTTGTTGTTCCTCGGGTATATCTGACTCTTTAGGACCCCATTTGGAGTTTTCTGGGCAAAGACACTGCCATTTCCTTCTCCATCTAATTTTACAGATGAAGAAACTGAACTAAACAGAGTTAGTAAGGATGTGAGATGGGATTTGGACGTGGGAAGATGAGTTTTCCTGTCTGTGGCCTGGCCACTCTATCCAGGGTGCCAAAGAGCTGCTACCCTATGCATGTTTATGTAAAAATCTGCACATCTTAATGAAACTTGTATCCATCTACAATGCGTATAAAACATTCATATAAATGAACAGAAACGTGTCAAATATACATACCTATACACACATTTGTCCATATATGCACATAATACCAAGGGATATCTATATCTATCTACATAGAAACACACATGTATATAATGTATGCATATTCACTAAATGTATAGAATACAATTTTATTTTGTGGTGAATATCTGTTTAGCAGGTAGGATGAAAATAGCCCACTTTCTCAATTAATTATTTTACCTTTATGCTCCATCTGAGCATTGAGGTTACTAATTAATCTAAATTAACTGAAATGGAGAAATGTAATCCAGGGTTTTGCTCTTTCCAAAATTTTCTCCTGTGGAGCATGAAGGGGTCATAGGGTCAAATGGGCTAAATTTGGAGATGAATCAAGAAAGAAGATCTCCCTTGAAGCTCTAAATCCCAATGTTATAAAAACCAAAAGGGAAGGAGAAGCTAACACATTCTACCTGGGTAGTCATAGCTTACTCTCAGGGGAGGGAAGCAGCAGCAGCAACAAGAAAGAAGAAGGAGGAGGAGGAGGAGGAGGAGGAGGAAGGAGAAGAAGAAAGAAGGAGAATAAAGAAGAAAGAAGGAGGAGGAGGAGGAGAAGGAAGGAGGAGGAGGAGAAGGAGAAGAAGGAGAAGGAGAAGAAGAAGGAGAAGGAGAAGGAGAAGGAAGGAGGAGGAGAAGGAGAAGGAGGAGAAGGAGAAGGAGGAGGAGGAAGAGGAGAAGGAAGCACCTTAGCTTCATTGGCACAGAATGTATCTGTAGGAAATTCATTTCATTTGTCAGAGGCATAAAGCTAATTGCCTTAGTGGAGAACATATTACACTAAGATATGGTCTAGGATTTGGGAAGACCTGGATTTGAATTCTAATTCAGGTAGTTCCTGAGATAGGTACCTGAACAAAGGAAATGGCAGCATCATTGCCATGAAACCCCCAAATGGGGGTCATAATCAGGTATAACTGATTTGTCTTGAGTGCCTCTGAGAACAAAACTCTGCTGAGTTCTTGGGAATACAAAAGAAAAGGAAAAAAACTAAGCAGTTCTTCCCCTCAGGTAGCTTACATTCTATTGATGGAAATGAAAAAAAAAGCATTTCTACATGGCCAACTTCATGCTAGAAAGCTGCTTTAGAAATATCTTCTAGGGGCGGCGGCTAGGTTGCACAGTGGATAGAGCACCGGCCCTGGAGTCAGGAGGACCTGAGTTCAAATCCGACCTCAGACACTTAACCATTACCTAGCTGTGCGGCCTTGGGCAAGCCACTTAACCCCATTGCCTTGCAAAAATCTAAAAAAAAATAAAAAAATTTAATTTAATCCTCAAAATTTCTGAATTTGAACTCTGATCTTCCTTCTTCTACCTGCTGCACCACCTAGCTGCTTCTATTGGTATTTGCAACAATGGAAACAGTAAGACACCGTGGGGAAAAAAAACACAAGCCAACATTCTCCTTTTAGATTTACATAACCCGAGTCTCCCAGTTTCTCCCAAGGTGACTCTAGGCAATGAGACTGAACCACTTGGGCCTCAACCTCCTTTTTGATAAAATGAGAGGTTGCAGCAAGATAAGTTCTGAGCTCCTTCTTATCTGTAACTGTCTGATGGTGGACCACCATGGTCCAATGAATAAATAGAAAATAATTTGAAATAGGAAAGAGAGCACAAAAAATTGATGGTATTGAGTAAGGCATGAAGTAGACTATAACACGAATTGGATCCAAAGATATTAGGGATTGTAATATCATAATAGCTGACTTTTATACGAATGATTAAAAGCTTAAAATTATTTCTATGTATTAATTCACGTGATCTTCACAAAAACCATATAAAATAGGTGACCTTCATTTTATAGACAAGAATGTGATACTAAGAGCATGTAATTTGCCTGAGAACAGGACACAACTCACAAGAGTCTAAGACTGGATTCAAACTCATGTCTTCCTAACTTCTCTATCCTTTCCAACCATTTTTTTCTAACTGATAATGATAAAGCAAAGCCAGGCAGACACAGGAAAGAGTTGGAATTCTAATCCATGTACTCTGGAGCTGCACAGAAGAAACCTTATGTATTTTCCATATTTCAGATATTCAAATAAGACTTATCTCTCCCTGTTCTCCCCCATCAAGTCAACTGTGTGAACCCTAAAGATGTAAAAATCTTTAAAATTTAGTTTTAAAGCCAAATTGCCAGAAAATAGAGATTAGTTGTGAACTTTTATTTTTTGGAACTTACCATCTAAACCTTAAGGTGGAGATCATTATGAAAATGAACACACCTGAAAGTAGGAAAGAATTGAACCTCTATGCAAAACCCAGAAGAGGGGAAATTATTAACTTCCTTTGTATGATCTGACCATGAAGGTTGCCCAATATCTCTACCTAAAAAAACTACTCTTTAAAGGCTATTATTCTTGTGCAATATTATCTGATCTCTTGTTATTTCTTCTTCGAAGGACCAGTCTCCCAACATCCTGACCATTGTCCTGAGGTTGGAATTAACATAGAGGAGTTACCCAGAAGTCTTCACTTCTTTCTAAATTGGCAAGGTGACTGATAGGAAGGTTGAGGACTCTCTAAAGAAACCAATCTTTTTTTTTTTTTTATCAAAACCATAGTTTTGCAAATCTTATTATACTTAACAACTCCAAGGAGGCAGTAGATGGGATGACTGTGGACATCCGAGGTTACAGTATGGAACCAAGAGGTTAGAGAGATATTGTGACCTTTGCTTTACTTGGTTAGGGACTTGTGCCTCTTTTTCTGCCTCTGTTACTCTAGGAAGCCATCAAGTGTCTTGGGACCTCCCAGACCATGGCGAGACTCAGTTTGCAGGATGCCAGGAAAGTTGTGACTCTCTGTTTTCCCATATGAACTTTCAGCCTTAGACCTCTAAATTCTGTTCCATAAAGCAATCAATAAGGGGAATGACGTGAGGGTGGGCAGAGAATTTTCTGTAAACTGAAAGCTCCTAAAAAGATAGAGAGATTATGAATAAAATGCCCTTTGGGGAGCACATTGGTGCTTCCCCCTGGTTTTGGCCTGTGTAAACAATTAGCCCACTTGAGTTTATTTTCTGCTTCTGTTATTCCCCAGACTGCTAGTTACACTGAGGTTTTTAGGGGATTGCCTAGCAACCAGCATGTTCAATTAGAGGTATTTAATTGTCTTATTGTTTCCACACAAAGCAGGCTATTGAGGTTGGGCCCAGCTAGGCTGAGAACAAAGCCAGACTGCACCTAGATCCATTTCAGAAAGATGGAATTATCGGGTTTTTTGTTATTTTTTTCCTTGGAAATGGTGAAAAGGGAAAGCTACATTTTAGAAATCCCACCATTTAATTCCATTAGAGATACGATGCACATTTTTAGGCAAGGGCTTCATGACAAGAGAAAATCATCACTTCATTCTCAGAAACAATGGGATAATTTATCCTAAGGTAAGCTTCTAAAGTCACCATGACTCCATCTCAAGTTTGTTTTCTGAAGAGACAACAAAGAAACTCAGAATCTTAGTGATAGACTCAAGAAACTATAAATAATGAAGCTACAAATTCATTGGACTAAACTGACGTAAGACACTTCAAAGATTGCTTCATTTAAGCAAACTCTTTTACAAAAATCCCTGTCAAAATCTTCCTTCAGCTTCCAAATCCATTGTTATGGGATGATACCTGGTTCCAGAGATGTTTTTCCTTTATTATTTAATTAGTTCTTGTATCAAACTGGAATCCATTTCCCTCTAGCCTCTACCCATTGACTTGGCTGATTGTGACATACACCTACCGGAGGAGGAATGGACAATAGAGATTTTCTTATCCTGCACCCTGTTTTATAGGTGAGAATGCTAAGATATAGGTGGGGAAATAATTTGGACCATCAGATAAAAAGTGGCAGAGGAAAGCTTCCAGCATGGAACTAGTCAGAGGCTTATCTACTGTCCACAACATAGCACCTTAAATAATCACAGATGAATTTTGGGAGGAGGAGGGCCATCCTCCACAAAGTCAACTGCGATCTAGGTGGAATAGCACATTGTTTCTTCTCCTCCTCCCTGCAATGGGCCTTCCTATCCTTTGATTCCTCTTAGCTTTGCCAATTGGAAGGTGTGTACCATTTTAAAATTCCTGCTCAGATGAAAACAATGCTCCTTCCATCCCTCTTTGCAGGGGTGGAGGACTGTGGGTGTGGAATATTAAATATATTCTCAGACCTGGCAGATTGGTTAGTTAATTTGGCAAGTCAGTCTTTCCTATTTCTTTTTTAATCTTTATTAAAAGAAGTGGACATTGAATAGGTATGTGGGGAGCCTATACTTAGAAATAAAGGGGATATAAAAAGAAACCCACATATATCAATATACATACACATGCATACACACACATATGGAGAGAGAGAGAGAGAGACAGAGAGAGAGAGAGACAAAGAATGACAGGAAAAAAAACAGACACAAAAACAGAAACAGAAATATGGGGAGAGAACCCCTAAAACTGAATCCAGTCCCCTTCTTTCATCTTTCATACTAGCTCAAAAATCAACTAGTGTTTTGTTATCTACATGTTTGATGTGTTTCTCTTTTTTTAGGTTTTTTTTTTGCAAGGGAAATGGGGTTAAGTGACTTGCCCAAGACCACACAGCTAGGTAATTATTAAGCGTCTCAGGGTAGATTTGAATTCAGGTCCTCCTGACTCCAGGGCCGGTGCTCTATCCACTGCCACCCAGCCATCCCTTTGCTGCATTTTAATGTCAGGAAAATAGGAGCAGGCTCCTTGCAGACCAAACCAAAATTTTATCTCACCTGTTCTTCCTTCATCACCAAGAGTTCTTTGTCTTATTTTTGGTAATCACTCCTGGAAAAAAAAAATGATGTTTGAAAGTCTTGAAGATAAAAAAAAGATTAATTTGACATTGTCATTAAGAGTCTTCCCAGGACACTGAGCAGAAGGTGATTTGTTCAGAATGACAGAACTAAATAGTGTCCAAGGGTGCTACTTTGAATCCAGGACTTTTCTGTCTTGAAACTGGGACTCTATTACTTACCATGTGCTTCAGTAATGCTGAGCAAAGTGCTAGTATATGATTTTCTAGCAACAAATTGGTGACAGGATAATGTATATAAACCTGTCTCTTAATGGTCTAGTTGTCAGTTCTTTTCCTCTCAGTGCTGCAACTATCTTCCCCCCTCGAACCTAAAGAATTTGGTTTCCCAGAAATTGTCCAGCAGATCATGGAAATAACACCACAGGATTTCTAGTAAGCATCATTTATGGTTGGAGCTATGACTATCTAATCATCTTTAAACCTCCAACTTTTTTTTTTTGCAAGGCCATGGGGTTAAGTGGCTTGCCCAAGGCCACACAGCTAGGTAATTATTAAGTGTCTGAGGCCAGATTTGAATTCAGGTCCTCCTGACTTCCAGGCTGGTACTCTATCCACTGTGCCACCTAGTCACTCCTAAACTTCCAACTTTTATTCTTGATTAATGAAAACATTTTTAGCAAATGTTTTTTTCGTCCATCTTGTGTCAGTCCAAAAATTTCATCTGGCCAGAAACTTAGCAGAAGAAGGGATCCCCTCAGGGCTCACTCCCGTATACCCTCATTGAGTTAGTGAAATGCTTTGGTTATATACTAAAGGACTATGATGAATTTCCTTCTATCCCTCTGTCTACAAAACCTTAGACTCTATTGTTTCTCCCCTATACCTCTCTCTCTCTCTCTCTCTCTGTCTGTCTCTCTCTGTCTCTCTCTGTCTCTCACTGTCTCTCTCACTGTCTCTCTGTCTCTGTCTGTCTTGCTCTCTCCCTCTCTCTCTCTCTCTCTCTCTCTCTCTCTCTCTCTCTCTGTCTCTCATTCTGTCTCTCATTCTCTCTGTCTCTCTCTCTCTCTCTGACTCTCCCTCTTTCTCAGTCTCTCCCTTTCTCTCATATTTGAATGTGTGTGTTTACACACACACAACCCTTGCAAATTACATATGTGTGTTTGTACATGTAAGCACATATATGCATGAATGTATGTATGCACAATACTCTAGGAAACTATCAGACAGATGCTCTGTCTTGAGGAAATTACTTTCTAAAGAGGGTAGAAATAGGTCAAAGAGATCAATCTCAAGAGAAAATTAATTTAGAAATACTTCCTGGGATAGAGGTGGGGTGAGCAAAAGAGGCAAACAATTCCAGGTTTGGGAAAGAGCTCTTGCTAAGAGAAACTTGAGGATTTAAGGGAGTATATGCCCATTTAAAGTGATTTCTCGTTAATATAATATACAGAGAAGAGTGACAGTATTTGGTAATCACTCAAAAACGCTTCCCCTGTCTCCCTATCTTCCTCTCTCCTTCCTTTCCTTTATTCCTCCCTTTTCTTCTTCCTTTTCTCTATTCCTCCCTTTCTTCCTTCCCTCTACCCTCTCTCCCTTCTTTTTTCCTTCTTTCCTTCTTTTAATCCTCTATTCCTTCCTCTCTGCTTTTTTCATGAGACAAAAATTTCTGAAGCATCTGCTGTATGCTAGTCACTGTGAAAAGTATTGGGGAGACAAAGAAAGGCAAAGCAGAAGTCCTGAATTCAAGGAGCTTACAAGATAGTAAATAAAAGGAAATAGAAATGGGGGACAAGGGTTGTCCTTGAAGGGGATGGTGTAGTCCTGTACCCAGAGTGTCAAATGATTTGAGAAGGTAGGAGTTTTAGATCTAATTTCATCTTTCTGAATGATGGATTTTTGGCGATCATAAAGTCCAAGAGAGTAGACCAGTGGGAAATTGTGGGGGAAATGTCATGAGGTTCCTCTTCAAATGGTGAAAGATATGTTTTTCTGTTTCACTCCCTTTTGCAATTCATTCCAAGCAGTAAATATATGCATTCTCTTCGGAGCAAAGATTAGATCATAGTTTGAGGACAAACCTCATCATTTACAAGTTGTCATGTTTAATAAACACATTATCCTCCTGCCCGTCTTGTCTGAGATACCCAGCCCAATTCTTCAAATTATTTCTTGTGAAAACACATCCATTAAAATATGTTATTCTAGTCTACAATCCTGACTGTCATAAGGAATAGAGTTGAAAAACTGGTTCCAGGCTTTGCATGCACATGATAGTTTCATTAGAGTCCCACACACTCTTTCTACTCTACATAGGTGCCAAACCAGTTTTGTTAAGGCTAAGATCTGACCTATCACATGAAAGTTCTGATGTTCCAATGGTTCCCTTGTGCCTCTAGTCTAAAATAAAAACTCTTCAGGGTGGTATGTAAACAATTCCAAAATATGAATCAAAACTTCCTTTTCATTTCCTTCAGTCCACTCTACACCATTTTTGTTGAGACTAAATCTGAGGATTCTTCAGTTTTGGCCTCCTATTTTCTGCCTTTGAGCATTTGCATAGATAGTCTTCTAGATTTAGCATCAATTCCTTGCTTATCTTAGTCTCCAAGAATGTTTCTCTTCCTTCAGAGCTTAGCTTTAAGAGGGGTCTTTTCCTTAAATCTGTCCTGTCTCTCTCCTCCACCTCTTACTTTGTTGATGTTTGCTCCTTCCTCAGATAAACTGCATTTACTTATTGAGGTAAAAGCTATTTCTTTCTTGGAGAATGTAAGCTCCTTGGGGGCAGGAGATATTCCATTTTTGTCTTTGTATTCTCAGTTCAGAGCACACACCTGGAAGACAGTTAATTTTTCCTCAGTACTTGATCAATTGAATTAAGGAAGTTGAATCCCTTCTTCATTTTGTAATTGTTCCATATCCCTTCAAATCTAACTATAATGTTCATTCATATGCTTCTCTGGCATTTCGAACCCCTTAATTCATACTATCTGTCCTTTAGATATCAGAGCCCCTTTTGGTTTCCAAGTCCATGATCTTATTATCATCATTTGATTTGTAGCATAATTGCCTGTGTCTGTATCTCATCCCTTGCTTGACTATAAGCTCCACAAAAGTAGAGACTGGGTCTTGCCTGAACTCCCTACCTCCTCCCGTTATGAGCATAATGCTTTACATAAAAGCATTTGAATAATCTATGAACTGTACAAATGAATGATTATTGCAATTCACTGGAAGGGAAATTAGGACTAGAGAGGTCTGAAGTGTTCAAAAATATATTCCTAAAGCACAAAGAGAAACCATTCTAATGAGGTAAAGGTAAAGTTTTCTAAGAAGCAGATCTGAATGTATAGAGAACCCATTGGCTTAGAATTTAAAAAGACATCGAGTAAATGATACCAAGAGCACTTTTGCATGTTAAAGGAATTCCAGTTCAATAAAATCATTTCCCAGAGTGCTGATGATCAAAATGGAATCAGTCATTTCAAACCTGAAACTGGAAGATGAGTTTTTAAAAGCTATTTTAGAGGAAAAAAAGAGAGAGCATGATAAAAAAGGGACAGATCCATTGCTTGGAATGGGTGATGACTGAAGTCGGGGAAGGTAAATCAATTGGGTTTTTCTTCCTCCCCCCTCCCATTTACTTTCTCTGCTGAGGAGAATGATCTTTGGGCCTGGGAAGGACAGAACAAATATGACTAAGAGTGAGCTCATATCCAATATGAATATGGGGATAGGAAAAGATCACCTAGCTGCCTTTAAGGAGTTCAGATCATCAAGTGGTATTGAAAGACGTGGCAGCTGGGATTGCTGAGCCACTCTCACTGATCTTTGAAATCCTAGAGAACAAAGGGGTACAGGAAGACCTGAGAATGATAAGTGCCTGGATTTTCAGGAAAGGGGGGAGAGAGAGGATTCTGCAAACTAAAAGCTGATAATTTTGATGTTGATTCCCACCAGGGTTTGATTTTTAACAATTTCAACACTAGATCCAACCAGCTAGCTAATTTTCCCCATTGTGGTTTTTGTCTTTAGGTCTCTTAAGAATCTGTAAAATGGGCATAGTAATATTGATCTTAAGTTGCAAAGATCTCCCTTTGTGACATTGTATTTTTTTTGAAAATAAAATTCTAGAAATATCAGTCACCATTTATGTCATATCAGTCCTGTGAATTAAAGAGACAGAGGACATGACTCAATCTTTTCTTTAAATACCTAAACTTATAATAACCATTTAAGCAAATCTTTTAGAATTTGTAGAAATAGATATTTTATTTATTTGCATACACTTTCCACTTTCCTAAGTACATGCCTTTGATTATAGGGAGGGACAATTGTGAGTTTACCCCTTTAGTTTCAAAAGATTCACAGTGTCCTCAGTAGGGTGAGAGTCCTTCAGTAATACAGGCAGATTAACTACTGGACCGAAACAGATGACATATGTCGAGATTCCTGTTCATGACTTTGATGTGTATGGCAACTGGGCTACTAATCACCTCATGATTCAGTGACCTTTCTGATAGGTTACTGGACATTGAGCAAAATAGCCTTAAATCCAAAGTGCTGTAACTATTAAGTAGATAGTTGTTTATCTTTGTTAGTAATCAGGAAATATAACCTGAAGGGCTAAAGGAGTCAGAATTTCCCTTCCTAATGAGCCTCTTTATGATTAGATCCTTCATATCCAGGCTCCCCCTCTCCTCAGACACCCACATGTGCTTCATGGAAGCTTATAGATTTCTTCAGACTGGGGTTGAGGTTAATATAGTCAGAAATGGAGCTCTCAGACCCGTTATAATTTCCTAGGATCTTTAAAAGAACTCTTACTGGAGCTCCCAACAGCTTCTCTGGCATCATTGGCATGACCTCACTGGACACATCACAGTGGGAACAAAGGGTGGAAGGGTTAGATAAGATCTGTCAGGAACCACCAGCCAGGGATGGCCTTAAAATGAGTCCTCCCCAGGAGAGTTACTTGCACCTTGGACAGTGATGTAGTTCCAATGGCATATGGTGAGTTTGATGTGTGTGGACTTTACTAGCAGATCAGAGCATCATGGATCAATGAGTGGTGAGTGGGACTGTTGTAATGTTTAAAACTGTTGACAATTGTATCATACTGTTGAATAGCTCATAAAACCATTATGCTGATGATTAGCCCATTGAAAGAAAAATTTGAATATACTGTTTTGTTGCCAGGAAATCATGTATTGGTGGTTTGCCGAGTGTTGCTGTAGTGCCAAGGTGCCTCGATGATACAGGAAAGGAAATCAAATGTAAAGACCAAGAGAAATACGCAGCATCCTGACGTCCTGTTTCCTATCGATCAGTTCAAGGGGTGAAAAGGCAAATAAGAAGGATGCGTTTGCACAACATTCCCGTCACTATAATAAATATATTATTCAACTCATGTCATCATAAATATTATAACATGGTCCTCTTCAATTGTGAAAGACTAATATCGTCTAGGATCTTTATTACTTGAGAACATTTCTCTTACAACTTCATCTCCTGATTCTCTATCACTGTTTTTATTTATTTTTTATTGTCTTTTGAATTTTACAATTTTTCTCCCAGTCTCACTACCATCCCCCACCCCACACACAGAAAGCAGTCTGATAGTCTTTACATTGTTTCCATGCTAAACACTGATCAAAATTGAAAGTATTGAGAAGTCATATACTTAAGGAAAATATATATATATATATGTATGAGATAACAAATTACATAATAAAATACCTTTTAAAAAACAAATTAAAGGCAATAGTCTTTGGTCATTGTTTAAACTCCACAATTCTTTCTTCGGATAGAGATGTTATTCTCCATTTCAGATACCTAAAATTGTCCCTTATTGTTGCACTGATGAAATGAGCAAGTCCATTGAGTTTGATCATCAACCCCCATGTTGTTGTTAGGATGTACAATGTTCTTCTGGTTTTGCTCATCTTGCTCAGCATCAGTTCAAGCAGATCCCTCCTCCAGGCTTCTCTGAATTCCCATCCCTCCTGGTTTCTGATAGAACAATAGAATTCCATAATGTTCATATATCATAATTTGTTCAGCCATTCCCCAATTGATGGACATTCACTCAGTTTCCAATTTTTTTGCCACCACAAAAGGGGCTGCCATGAATATTTTTGTACAAGTGATAGTTTTATTCCTTTTCATGATCTCTTCACGGTATGGACCCAGTAGTGGTATTATCAATGTTGATTAAGATTGTCTTTCCACTAGCTAGAGGTGTTAGTACTGTTGCAAGAAAGCTGTATCCTACCTTGATTTTTATGGGTCTAGAACAATGAAATTTTTTTGTAAGTCACTCTTGCATACCCAGCCCCAGACTAATTGAATCACTGGCAGCTTGATGAAGAAGGATGAGTGTCAGGATAACTTTAGATAGCACTAGCTTGATCTTTTAATAAAAGGGAGAAAAAGTAATGTGGTTTCTTCAACACATATTTCATACCCTCCAAATCTTGAATATTGAATATTCCTAGAATTGTACAGTGCAAGGCAGGAACAAAAACTGATGTTCATTAATTGAATTGTGTATATATGATAAGAAGTGAGGTGACCATAAAAGTTTATATATAATGTTATAACCTAAGTAATTTTATTTTTTAAAAATGTTTATTTTCAACCATATGCACATGCATATTTTTAGGTTACAAAATTTCCTTCCCCTTCCCTTCCCACCCTGCTCTTCTCAGTGGTACACAGTAAGGTTAGCATTGTATATTCATATTTTGGATAAACATGTTTATATATTAGTCATTTTTGGTATGAAGAATTGGGACTAAGGGAAAGAGATACATAAGAGAAAAATTTTATAAAGTGTTCATCAGGTTCTGAAGAGTTGATTTTTTTCTTTTTCTTCTCTTCTCTTTTCATTTCTGTTTCTTTTCTGTTTTCTTTTCTTTTCCTCTCCTCTCCCTCTCTCCTCTCCTCTCCTCTCCTCTCCTCTCTCTCTCTCCTCTCCTCTCCTCTCCTCTCCTCTCCTCTCCTCTCCTCTCCTCTCCTCTCCTCTCCTCTCCTCTCCTCTCCTCTCCTCTCCTCTCCTCTCCTCTCCTCTCCTCTCCTCTCCTCTCCTCTCCTCTCCTCTCCCTCTCCTCTCTCCCCTCTCCTCTCCTCTCCTCTCCTCTCCTCTCCTCTCCTCTCCTCTCCTCTCCTCTCCTCTCCTCTCCTCTCCTCTCCTCTCTTCATTCTGCTCACTTCATTCAGTATCAGATGCCATAAGTCATTCCGTGCTTCTCTAGAATTCGACCATTTATGGTTTCTTAGAGAACAACAGCATTCCATAGTTTGCTTAGGCATTGTCCAATTTTGGGGCATTCCTTCAAGTTCCAATTCTTTGCCACTACAAAAAGAGTTGCTATGTATATTTTGGAACATGTAGGACTTTATCCATTTTTTTTTTATAATTTCTTCTGGATATAGACCTAGAATTCCAAATGTGGATTCAAAGGGTATTATTACTCTTTGGGCAAAGTTCCATATTGCTCTACAGAAAGGTTGGATCTGTTCACAACTCCACCAGCAATGCATCAATGTTCCAGTCTTCCCACAACCTCTCCAACATTGATCATTTCCCTTTTTTCTCATCTTGGCCAATCTGATATGTATGAGGTGAACCTAAATATATGCAAAGGTTTCTGACTAAATGATGAATTCTATTCTCAGTCTACATGGAAGTTGTTGGCACCTGACCATTCAAAAGGGCCTTTCCAGATCATATAATTTAATTTATAGTGGAATAAGAAGCTTATCTACAGTAAACTTGAAATGGGTTGTCTATTTGAAAGTCCCTCATGTGGAGAAACTACCATCTTCCAAGGAATTTTCTTACATAGCTTGATGATTCTAATTGTTAGACTATCAAACTCTACCTCCTCATACTATGTTTATGCCTGCCTCTGGTAGAAAAGCTTCTGACACAAGGTAAGCACTTAATAGCTGTAATTTTTTCCTTTTAATTATTTATTTATTCATATGATTGTCATTCAATCATATAATGATTAGTAAAAAGAAAGGTAATATTAGAATAAGGTGAAGCATGATAACTATCCTCAAATACTTGGAGGGCTGGAATATGGAGGGTTATTCAAGTTATTCTGTTTGGCACTAGAGAGCAGAACTCAGAGAAATGGATTTTTTGTTATAAATAGACGAATTTAAATAAAGATTTCAGGAAAGCAATATTTTCTTAATAATTATGACTGTCTAAAAGTGGAATGGATTGCAAAGTACCCAGCAGAGAGTAGATGACCTCTTATTGGGTATATGCTAGTGGACATTCCTTTAAATTGCAATAGATGGCTACCAACCTCTCCTACAATCCTGAAGTTCTGAGACTGTGATTTTCTACAATTTCTACATATTTCTAGTCCTGACTTCTGGGACCAAGAAAGACTTTACTTCCTTTTATGCATGAAGTCATTCAACTCTTTAACACCAGGGAATTCTCAATGAAAACTTTTTTCCCCCAATCTCCCCAGTTTTGTTTTTTTTTTTACTAATTCCTATGGGTATGGTCACAGTCCTCTGTCCTTCCTGGTCTTGCTTCTCTGGATGAATTCTGTCTCATCATTTGTTTCCTGGCTTCCCAACAGAACCCATATTTTGTACATGGTATTGCTAAGTCAGTATGCAATGATGACTCTTTTCTGTCTCCCAAGTCAAGTTCACAGTACTTGAGTTTCTATTATATTTACAAATCACCACTATTAACACAATCCTACATTTCTGATCCAATCTGATAGTGATCATTTTCCAGAACTGTAGGTTCCAACCAAATTATATTATATATCCTTTCTCCAACATTGCCTGCACATTGAATTCCTATCTTTTTGATCAAACTATTTCTTATTCCTAAAATATGCTCCTGTTTTCTCTTGGGTCATAAAGGAAGTCGAAATAGTCAGTAGGCAGATTTGAGGAGAGAGAAAATTCCAGGCATAGGGTATAACCAGAGAAAACATTTAGAACCAAGAGATGGAGTGGGTTATTCATGGAACATTCAAGAGGAATTTGTCACTGAGAGACAGGAAAGGTAGGAGGGGTCTAAGTTATAAAGGGTTGGAAAGACCAATGGAATATATTTTTGTTGATATGAGACAACAGAGAGTCACTGGAATTTAATGAATGGGGTTGGGGAGTGAAATGATATGATCTTTGTTTTAAGCAAATCACATTAGTGCCTGGGGGAATGGACTGGAGCAGGGAGAGATTGAATCACCCCACCAGCAGCTGTTATGATTAGTCCATGTGTGAGATACTGAGAAATAACCAGGGTGGTAGTAGAGTCTGAGGAGAGGAGAGAGCATGGGGAGAGATATGGTAAAGGTGAAATGAATTGGCAACCAATTTGGATTTGAGGTGGGATTCTGAGAAACAATGAAGAGAACAAGATGATTCCTAGATTGTGAGCCTGAGGAACTGAGAGATTGGGGTTGTCCTCTAAAATATTATGAAATGTAGGATGCAGTTAGGGGTCACACCGGATTAAGTGCTTCACTTGGAGTCAACAGGACCTTAGTTCACATATGACTCAACCCTTTTGCCTCAATTTCCTCATTTGTAAAAGAAACTGAAGAAGGAAATGACAGACCACTTCCATATCTTTGTTAAGAAGACCTAAATGGGGTCAGGAGGATTCAGGCATGACTAAAAGGACTCAACTACAACAAAGAGGAGGTAAGAAGGGTTTAGGGGGAAATGAGTTTGGTTTTAGACAGATCTCTGCTATCTCAAATGAATTGTAGCAAATTTTAGATGCCAACTGAAAAAAACCATTTTGAAATGTCTGAAAGGTAGGTGAACACGGAATATTGGAGGTCAGCAGAATGTTTGAGACAGAATATGTAGATTTGAGGATCATCAATATTCAGATAATTAAATTTAAGGGAGCTACTTAGTAGGCTAGAGGCAGAAAAGAGCCCAGTATAGAACAACATGGCACACTTAGAGTTAGAGGGTGTGATTGCTATAGTGAATCAAGCAAAAGGGACAGGGAAGTCATGAGCAGGAGAATCAAAAAAGAGTGATGCTAAAGGCAAAGGCAGCTTCAGAAGGGACTAAGTGAATGAAGCTAGAGAAAAGACCCCTGGATTGGTCACTTTGAAAAGGGCAGTTTCGATGGAATGATGCGGTTGGAAACTCAGGTTGTAAGGGGTTAAAAAGAGAAAGGGAGGAAAGAAAGCAGAACCTTCTATCACTGATGACCTTTTCAAGGACTTTAGTTAAAAGGGCAGATGAGATATAGGACAATAGCTGTTGGAGAGAGAGAGAAGCATCAAATGAGATTTTCTTTTTCAGGATTGGGAAAACAAGGGCAAATGTGTAGGCAGCAAAGAATGAGCCAGTAGATGGGGGAGATTAAAAATAAGTGATAGAATAATAAGGCACTGCAAAACAATATTGATGTACCTAACTCTCTTTCCCTTCTATATCTGACCACCTTGGGGTATTTACCTAACAAAAGTATTACTGAGTCAAAAGATACCAACAGTCAAATGATTTTTGGATATTGTTTAAATTGTTTTCCAAAATAGTTTGATAAATGCACAGCTCCACCAACAGAGGGCATAGATATGCTAGGGTACCCACCTACCTGAGGACCAATGATCATTTTCTTTGTTCCCCACTATTGTCAGTCTGATAGATATTGTCATCTCAAAGCTTTAAAAGTTTGCATTTCTTTCTCTTTTTTTTTTGGAGGGTGGGGGGGGGTAGAGAGGAAAGCATGTGAAGTTGGAACATAGAAAATTAAATATAAAATATAATCAAAGCGTATGTGTGTGTGTGTGTGTGGGTGTGGATGGTGTGTATGTGTTTTGGGTACACTGGCCATCTTGAGAATCAGGATAATTTTGTCATCAATATGTTCTAAAACTTTGTAAGTCATCAAAGATAAAGACTGAATTGTACAGTGTTAGACTGTTGAGCTTGCATTCAGAAAACCTATTTTAGAATCTCACCTACTTATGAGCTGTGTGATCTTGGGTAAGTCACTATTTTATACTTAATGTTCTTTATCTTAAGACTGAGAAAAAGATATCTGCACTGACCATCATTTAGGATTGTGTTGAGGGTAATGCCTAGCAATCTTTAAGGTTTTTGAAAGTTGGAATGGCATTTATTTCACTGACCTCTAAGTAGCTGAGGCTGCCACATTTCCCGGCTATTAGACTTCTGGGGGGAGTATTTGATTCTAAACAGTCTCTCACTGTCTTCATTCTTCTTTGTCATGTCCTTCTCCTCAGTACCATTTTCTGATCTAAGGATCCTCTGGGCTCTTACATTCTATGTTCCAGGGTCTCTCCTAGCTCTGGCATTCTCTGTTTTAAGGTTCTTCTTGGATTTGATGTTTTCAGTTTTCCTTTCTAAGATATCACCCAGCTCTGTCATTGTGTTCTACAATCTCTCCCAGGTCTGACCATTTCTCTTTTTAAATCTCTCCTAATTCTGACATTCACTGTTCTCTCTTCTAAGGTTCCTTTGCCTCTTGTTTTCTTTTTTTGTTTTTTGGGTTTTTTTTTTTTTTTTTTGCAAGGCAAATGGGGTTAAGTGGCTTGCCCAAGGCCACACAGCTAGGTAATTATTAAGTGTCTGAGAGGAGACTTGAACTCAGATCCTCCTGACTCCAGGGCCTGTGCTCTATCCACTGCACCACCTAGATGCCCCTAGGGGGTCTCTTGCTTTGCATTCCCTATCTGAAAGTTGTTCTCAACTCTGTTATTTTTGTCTTCTAAGGGCCCACTCTGTTCTGTCAATCCATGTTCTAAGGTCCCTTGTTAACTATGATATTGTATTTTCTAAGGTTCCTTGAAACTCCAATATCCCCAATTCTTTGGTCCTCTTGCCATTCTATGTTTTAAAGTCCATTCACATTCTGTGGTTTATGTTCGAAGGTCCTTAGCATTCTCTGTTCTATCATCTAAACCAACTTCCACTCTGAATCTTGGATTCTAAATTTCCTTTGTGTCCTAAATAACTCAATGACCTGGGCTAACAGGATTAATGAGAGGTACAAGATATGCTAACTTCAAGATCTAAACACTGTCTGGGAGTGTGATTTTTTTTGAGGTAGAGATAACAAAGCACAAGGATGGCTCATTTTGGCTTTAGAGATAGCATTTCAAATTCATTATTTATTTCTGAACTCCAGGCGGACATAAATGACCAACTCTGGTTTCATATCACCAATTTCCGATTAATGTCTTATTCTGTACATTTTACCTTCAGTGTGGACATTATGTACAAAATTCAGATTCACTTTAATAGAAAAAAGACTTAATGACAGTGCTGATGGGAACTGATGTTTTTTGTTTTTTTTTTTTAATGAGTGAGCCAGGGGAATGGGGAAATCCCTACATGTTGTCTTCTGTGAAACTTAACCAAATTCTGATGGAGCAGATAACAGAGTATGCACAGGACAGTGGCTGGGAAGACAATGCACTCCAGGGAAAAGGGGAGATGTGGAAGTTGTAACATACGCCAAATATACAATGAAACTGGATGGAGCATCCGCAATTCTGGATAAGCTTGTTTGTGTCTATAGACATGCTCAAGGATGATTAGGACTCTTTTCAGGAAATAGTCTTTTTCAGTTTTGCAAGTAGATCTGGGTTTTTTTGAAGCTATTTCAAAGTGTATGACATTCAAAGACTTTTTATGAGGATGTAAAGTCCTTCAGTTGTTTTATTTTTTAAGAGTTTGGCTTTTATATTTGACTCTCAATCATGACCATGGTGAGACAAAGAGTAGGGGGGGTGGGGAGGAAGCTCCTTCTTTTATGATGGACCTCAGAATTATGGGGGTTTAACAAAAGACATAATTTTCTAGTGGGGGACAAAAAAACAACAACCAAAGTGCTCTCTATCTGCATGTTTGTATCCACCCATAGGTGAGTGTTTGCTTGCATGCCTACCCCAATGTGAATTGAGACTCTTTTTCAATGGGTTTTCCTTATTTCTTTCTCCAGGGGAATGAAACTTTCCCCAGGCATTTGAAAGTCATTGAAGACATTTTTGATGATAAAGTCTATGAAGAATTATGATTGTTTTCACTTTTTCCTTAGTGATTCTTTTCAAATGAGAATGCCAATTCAGTCCACAGATGGTGATGAATAATAATCACATCCATTTCTATAGAGTTTATGACTGCAAATCCACAATCTTATCTGATTGTCCCAGCCTCACCTGGGAGCAAGATAATTCAAGGATTATTTCTTTATTTTGCAGAGTCAGAAACTGAGTTTTAGAGAAATATAATGACTGACTCGGGCTATAACTGGCAGAATGAGACTTGAACCTGGCTCTTTGCATTCAGATCTCTCACCATTCATTAAAATATTTCCTATAGAACCAGCTTTTAAGATGTTGCTTCAACTCAAGCAATGTTCCCTCCTCCCATAGGCATGGGTCCAACGGGAGCTGATAATTATGAACTCAAGGTAAGAGTACAAATGTAATGGAGGATGAGAATGGTCTGTGTTATAAAGTAAAAGATGAAAATGAATGTTAGCAAGGAGTCAAGGCCAAAAGTTCTCTAGGACTAAGAAATGGAGAGGATTGCTCATAATAGGTATAGACAGGCTACTTGAAGGTAGCAAAATGACAGACAAGTCCATCCACTTTTTAATCTCTCTTGTGGTTAAAAAACTTTTCCTGCCCTCAGTGGTAAATTAACTTATTTGAAGGTTTCATTCATTGCCCCTCATTGCTTTTTATTTGTTTATTTGTTTATTTTTCTCCTGGTACTAGCCAGCTTTAGTGCATGTCTTTCATGCACTTGAAATTGGAAGATCCAATTTGCTGGATTCTTCTCAGGGCTAAATAGTTCTTTGTATAGATCCTTTCATGACAAGGTGGCAAGGCCTCTTTCTACCCTAAAGCAGGGCATGGCAGAGTTCCCCATGGAGAATCAGAGAATTTCACAATAAGGGAATTCTCAGGGCCTATGGAGACTAACTTGCACCTGATTAACAATCTCTTTACAATATATTTGACCAATGAATATCCAGCATTGCATAAAGGACTCAAGAGGGAGGGGGCTAAAAACGATGAAGATACTCATAATAGTAGTAAAGAACCAGTTACTGTGATAAATGGTGTACAGTAATATGGTTTGATTCTCAAAACAACTGTGGGAGGTAGATGCTGCTTTTTGTTTAATATTATAGCTTTTAAAAATTATTTTTTCTGATTGATATTTTATTTTCCCAATTATATATTATGAAAGTTATTCAATATTCAGCCACTTGATCCATTTGATAAGTTCCCCTCTCCCTCTACTCTCAATCATGTTTGTGTGGGATGTCTATCAGTGTGTTTAAGCACGGATAGCTTAGGACAAAAAAAATATTCAACCACTTGAATTTTTATGTTACACAATATTTTTCACTGTCCTTTCCCCTCCTCTTCCATTGGTGTCAAACAGTCTATTGAATGTTGTACATATACATTTGTATTCAATATGTTTGCATGTTCTTCATTTTGCATTTGAGGAATTAGGATTTAGGAACAAGAAAGAAAACCATGGGATTGGAAGGAAAAACATAAGCAAATTTTCAAAAGTTAAGATAGTATTCATTCAGATTCTGTGTATTTTATTTTTTTCCTTCTGAATGTGGATGATGTCCATAATAGGTCATCTCTGAACAGCTGAGAGGAGTTGCATTCATCATAGTAGATCAACTCACAGTGTCGTTAATGTGTACAATATTTTTTGGTTCTGATACCTTTGATCAACATCATTTATATAATTTTTCCTATGCTTCTCTAGAATCCAACCATTCATGGTTTCTTATAGAGCAATAGTATTCTATAAAATTAATATACCATTATTTGGTCAACCATTCCCCGGTTGATGGAGGTCACCTCAATTTCTAGGTCTTTACTAGATAGATGCTGTTATTATCTTCATTTGTTGAAGAAACTGAGGCAAACCTGCCCCGTCACATAGCTAGTAGATACCTGAGAACAGATTAAGCCTGTATCTTCCTGACTACAGACCTGAGACTGTCACATGGACCACCTAGTTACCCCAAGGTCATACATTGCACATTTGGAAGCTCTTAATTGTTATGAGGGATTAACTTACCCACTGCAGCTTCCATCTTTGGCTCTTATTATTGGCTTCATGCATTAAATACACTAAGTTAAACTTTTTTTTTTTAAAATCTGACTGGACAAGAATAGTGCAGACAGTTGTCAACTTTCTTCTCTCTTCCATTTTCAATATCTTCATTTCCTCTGATGGTCCCTCAATAGCTTGATTTTTTTTTTACCTGGACTTTCCAAACATTACCAATAGGCTTCCTAAAATGTGTTGTTTAATACCATAGGATAAATCTTACCATCTCACCAGCCAGAGGGCATTAGGGATCTCACTTTCCTAGCCTTTGCTTCTAAACCCAAGAGTAATTACTGCTGTGTATCCTGCTCTTCTTCTTCCTCCTCTTCCTTCCTACTGTTTCATAGTAGTCTCATATTGAATTTGTAGTTGTCAAAAGTCAATATATCCAGAGCAACTTCTTCCAATCCTTCATTTTTCCTATGTCTTATTTTTAGACTATTTATATGACATTTAAAGTTAGTGAAGGAAGAGAAGTGTTTAATCAGCCTTCATTCCAATGCTTACTCTGCTTCTGCCTTTCGAGACTTCAGTAGCAGGACCTATGGGTGCCCTCCTCTGGACTTCCAAGCCTTTTCATTGGAATCTTGATAGATAAAGATACTGAAGCAAACCTGCCCCTGTCACATAGCTAGCAGATACCTGAGAACTCCTTGAGGGCAGGCACTGTTCCTTTTCTCCTTGTACTTGTGTTCCCAGCATTTAGAATAGTTTGAAGTATATAATAAGTGTTAAATGCGTGTTGCTTCATCTTAGAAGAAGAATCCCTTCTGAATGCCTGAAATCATCGATGGTTCTGATTACTATGTCACTGGCCATACTATTAGAAAGATCTTACATTATCAAGGAGTACAGAAGGACTAGAAAGGGGGGAATGATGTTTATATTTTTAAATGAAGAAAAAAGAGTTGACAAACCAAAAGCCCATGAGATAAAGTGGGTGTTTTAGGAAAATCGTAGAATGTACAGCAACAAAAAGGTGTTTAATGAAGCTCCACAAAAAGGAAGGAGTGCCTAATGTGGACTCATCAAGAAAAGGTGGTCTTTGACTCTTGACCTTCTTGGCCAAAGTACCTAAGCAAGAAGGTAAAGAAAATGCCGATGATATAGCTTTGTAGTATTTCAGAAAAACATTAGCTGAAGCTTCTTGTTCTATTTTGGGCACTTTCTTTTTTAAGCTTGGAATTTGTCTATTTAACATTTATCCTTTAATTCTAGTTTAGAAATTCTAATTTCAGCCACCAGTTGAAAGCCTCCTTATAACTCTGTATGTAATCCAGTCCTTTCAAATATCAGAATTATTCAAAAGGTAAAACTGATCCAATAGAAGAGACTTACTTGACTGATAAAAACATAAAGTCAGTATTTATTGACATATTTCATCTTTTCTCTACTGTTTTTATTATGCTTCTGCTCAAACCTAGTTAAAATATTTCAGGGATCATTGCTAAATATCATGACATGGCCTGACAAATTCTAAAGTCATATTTCTGTAGAATAGATTGCCAAAGTCTTGAGTGACCTATACAAAATTACTTTATAGACTTTCTCCCAATTCCAAATAAACTCTCCAAAGCCCAGGAGACCTTTACATTATGTTCCATGTCAGACTAGTACCATGGAAAGATAATAAGGATTAACATTTAGTGGAGTCAATTCTTCTCCTCTTTGATACTTCATAGTGGGGTGACTCAAGCACTGAATTTTGACACAGAAAGCCTGAGTAGGGACTCATTAATGAATATCAAAGGTTCAAAGATAGCAAATACTGGAATGAAAGGGGGGGATAAAAGGATGTGTCTGTTAGGAATTACTGCTTGAACTATCTCCATTCATTCATTCATTTTTTTTCCATCAAGAGGAATTCATTGAATACTTTCTTTGGGCCAGACTATATACTAAAATGCTAGGGATTTAGAGAAATAAAACCAAAGAAATATTTGCCTTCAAAGTGTATATATGTGCTCACTCTGGCAGCACATATACTAAAATTGGAGCGATATAGAGAAGATTAACATGGCCCCTGCACTAGGATGACATGCAAATTCATGAAGCATTGAAAGTGTATATATTACTTTGGGGAGAATAACAAATACCCATAACATACAGATGAGCTATGGTAAGAATGGGGACAGGGATAGGGATAAAGGTAGGGATAGGGTTCAGATAGTTCTGGAATACCCATTTCATTGGTATGGACAATCCCTGAGTAAGGCAATTCCCTCTACCTCTTCAGGCTGTTCACTTCACTTCAGTTTGCATTGTAGAGGGAGTCTAGAGCCCCAAGAGTTCACATTGCTGTCTCAGGATTGCGCGTTCTGCTTGTGTCATAAGCAGGACCAGAACTTAGATCTTCACTTTAAGGCTATCTCTTCATTGACCGCAGTAGAATTTTAGAGTAGGAAATACTAACATGTTCAAATTGCTAATCCTTATTTGTTGGCTTACTCTAAGCTCCCTTTCAGTTCTAAATGTATCTCCTTGAGGCATATAAAACCATTGAATTGCTTGACTCAAAATATCCACACTATTTTCTAAAACTGCTTAAGCAAATCTCCCAAGGTAGATCTTTACTATAGATGCATTAGGGATCTTTAGGATGTAGTGTAGATGACTCAAGAGTGATGGTGGAAGCATCACTGCTGTCTTCACGTAATTGCAAATCTGTTATGTGATTTGTTTTGGCCCCAGAAGATAGAAGTAGGAACAATGATGGAAACGAAGATATATTTAAGCTTGATGGGAGGTAATTTCCATTACAATGAAAAGTGAGCTGGATAGAGATTGAAAGTGTTAGATTCACATCCTTCACTATTTACTTCCTGTGTGACTTTGGACATGTCACTTAAATTCTCCTGCCCTCAGTTCTCCATCTTGCAAATTGAATCTTTACAAGATGATCTGCAAGGTACTTGCAGCTCTAAAGGCATGATTTTATCTTTCCATGAGGTACCTATCTATCCCTCTCCCTCAAATTCTAAAGTGGAATGAACTGCCTTGGGAAAGTAATTACGTCCTTTTATTTTTTGAATGTTATTTTATTTTTTCAAATTCATAGAATGAAAAATTTCAAAATTCATCTTTTTGTAAACTTTTTTCTACCTCCTACGCTTTTCTCCCCCCCATCATAACAGAGAGAAATCTGATATATGTTATGCATATTCAATTCTGTTTATCATATTTCCAGATTAGTCATGTAGTCACTTCCATTTTAATGGAGATCTTCACATAAAGATTAGATGACTACTCACCTGGTGTTTTGTAGAGAGCATGCTGATCAGGTGTAAGTTGGACCATCTGATCCTTAACAAGCTTTCACATTCTGAAATGTTGAAATTCTGTAGGAGTGCATACAGCAGAAAAGCAAGGAGAACACTAATTCAGATTGAAGAATATTCAAATGGACAAACTTCAAGAAGACCCTTGTTTTGAGATTTGAGGTCCCGTCCTTATGATGACACTCTGACCCTGGAAGGTTTTAGTATTCTTCTTAACGTCAAGAGAGTTTTTTTTTTAATGCCTAGAATACTACACCTCAAGTCAGAAATGTGAGAATCCTGTCACAGACACTAGTTATATGAACTTGGATAAGTCATTTGGCATCTCAGCTTCAGTTTCTTTATCTCCAAAAGGAGAGGATTGGATAGAAGTTAACAAGTCAACAATTAAACACTCAAGATGTGTCAGCCACATAGACAAGGTTATTTCTGTATCTAAGATATGACATACAAGATGAGAGGAATAAGAATATTTGATACAAAGAACAGAAAGACATCTAAGATAACCTAGAAAGGAAAACTTGATGGGAAGCATTAGAGTGAGAAGGTCATTGTACATGATCCCTCTATTGATTCTTACATGACAAGATAGGGCCTGCTAAGTATACAGTGCTGGACCTGAAGTCAGGAAGACTCAGCTTCTTGAATTCAAATCTGGCACCAGACATTAACTTCTTATGTGACTCTGGACAAGACATTTAACCCTCTTTGGTGATAAAATCCCAAATAGGATCTCAAAGAGTTGAAGCAAGCAGAAAAAACAGAACAATAACAGTAACATCTTAGAAGAAGAAAACCCAAGGGAAATCATAGACGTCATCTACCAATCCCATTTTACACATAAAATCATAAAAGTCATCTACCAATTTACACATAAAATAATGGTCCAGGAACAGTGAGTTGAACTATTTAAATTATCAGAAGGAATATGTAGAGTAGGTGGTTTAACTTGTCCATATCTTTCTTTCTAAACTTTGTGCCCTTACCACTGCATCACATCATTTGATGAGCAGAGCAGGGAGAAGAGAACAGCTATCTCCTTCTACAAATTGGCTTAAAATTTCCACCTCAAAAGTGAGAGCCAAAGGAAGATTTTTATGTAAAATCTACCCTTCCCAGACTTTATTATTTGAAACCAGTTTTCATTATTCTGATTAGATTTTTGTTTTTTGAATCATAAAATCCCAACAGAGGGAATATGGTGGAGCAGATCAAGCACATGGGTCAGAGCCAGAAAACTCTGAGTTAAAGTTCAGCTTCTAGTATATTTTGATATGTCACCTTCCTTTCTCATAGGATATTCTACTCGGTAAGCATTTTAAGGGTCTACTTTGATCTAAACACTATATAAGTATTGGGATTAAAGCCTGTGCTTTCAAATTACTCAACCCCAAAGGAAAGTGAAAAGTGTGTGAGGGAACCAGGCATTGTTACCTGGCCCAAGGTATTCCTTCTCTGGAACTGAAAAGGCCAAGTTCAGAAATTGAGTTACCAGGAAATGGAGTTACCAGGAAGCTTGTAAAGCCTCTAAAAGGGAAGGCTTTGGGAAAAGATTAGTACTCTGCCATCCTGCCCTCTAATCAGAGTGTAGAGTCAACTGAAGGTGAGTAGAGTTAGTGGAGTTAGGTAATGAAATAGATAGACATCATGCCAGGGAATCAGGAGTGCCTTACTTCAAATCTGGTCTCAGACATTTAGTGATTGTGATGCTGGGCAAGTTACCCAACCCCATTTGTGTCAGTTTCCTCATCTGAAAAATGAGTTGGAAAAGGAAATGACAAACCTCTTTAGTATCTTTTCCAAGAAAATCTCAAATGGAGTCATTAAGAGTCAGACATGACTGAAAAGACTGACCAACCCCCCAAAAGTATATCAAACACCAATCATTCTTCTTGAGAATGAGATTTCAGGTGATCCACTTATCATGGGGTAGAGATTGGTCCCTAGAGTCAAAGTCCAGTAAAGCAGTGGATGGAAAATGGAGTTTCCTATGTGAGTAAAGTCACAGCTTCTACCCTATCTCTAAACTTCAAGACTTCCATTGCTGTTGTGTCCATTCCCTTTTAGCAGTTGAATCTAAGTCCTCATGGGTAGGGACAATCTCCTTTAAGAATTTATTTCCAGGGCTTTCCACTTGATGCTCTTAATCCAGGTAGCAAGAGCAAAATAAATGAGTGTCTTTGGTTTACATGTCAGACTTGTGGTTTCATTGGTGTAGGGAACTCCCATTGAGAAAATATCCTCTGACAATGTTGATCATGCTATGCGAATGCCATTGCGGGAGGTGTCTGGAGCAATGAGGGGTAAAGTGACTTGCCCAGGGTCGAGCCAGCATCTGAACCCTGGACCTCCTAGCTCAGAGGCCAGTACTCTTTTCCCCTCTAACTAGCTTCTTTTCCAGACTTTTATATAGTTGGAGCTAATGGGACCTAGGTTCAATGTCATAATTTTATAGATGACAAGATGCAAACTAGAACAGGTTTAAAGACTTCACCCAGTTAATAATTGTGAGAAACCACAACAGAAGTCATCTTCCTGACTCAAAGTCTAACACTAGACCATCTAGTGGGATGAATTGCATCAAATGGTAAAAGAAAATCCAATATTCAGAAGGAAGCTCCAAGGACCCATATACCTGAATCTGGTTACTCCCCACACCAACCCTGAACAAGTGTTTAGCTTATATTTACTTGAAGACTAATCACCTGCAATCCACTCTCTCCCTAGGAAGACCAATTTATTTCCATCCTTCTCCTTCCTGCTCTCCATCATGGACTTTCACTTCCTCAAGATTCAGAGAGAGGAGCAGATGGAGAGTTGAGTGAGTAACTCCCAGTGATTAACTGGAAGCCTCAGAATATTGTTTGTACAAAATGTGGATTCATTGGGATCATTAATTTAGATGTCAAAACAAAACTGTGCCTTGGCCAAATTATTCACTCATTTTCTCTGAATCTCCCTGATGCAGAGATGAGAAACATTTTAGTATATTTTAAGTCCATTTTAATTTTGTAAATCGTTGACTTTAACATCATGTGCTTCCTTTGGGAATAGGGATAAATGATGTTTGGTTTCTGGTTGGTGGAGTGGGGATGAGCATTTGCAACCTGAAGTTTATTTTTAAGGTGCAATTTAGTCATGTAATAAAACATGCCTTTATGTATATTCAAATTGCTGTGAGGATACAGAGAAAGATGGATCAGAGCAAAAAGAGGGGAAAGGTGATAAAACAGAAGAGAAGAAAAGTAGAGAATTAGAAATAGGAAATGAAAAGATGAAGAGAAAGAGAAATGAGAAAAGATTAATGGGGAAGAACAATAAAAAGGATCTGGGGAAGGAAGGAAAAAAGAGAAATGGGAAGAAGAGGAGAAAGACTGATGGACTATGAAGTGAGCAGGATGAAGAGAGGGAGGAAATGAAAGAGCAGCTTTTCACCTAGTGAAGTCTGAGTAAACACCATCAGTGAACTGAAGATTGCACTAGAATTTAGAAGTCCAGGTTTCTTCCTATCACAAGGCAAAGTCAATGTAGAAAGGATTTGGGCTCTATCATTAGAATCCAGGCTTTTTTCCCCTCTTAATTTGTATGCAATCCAATGTACATGTGATGGATGGTGTTAATTAAAAAGGAAAGAAAAAAGAAGACAGGCGCTGAAGATTCTAGGTCAGTGATCTTGACTTTTATTCCTCAGAATGTTCTAGAGCAGATAATTAAAAGTATGCTTGGTGATCACTTATAAAAGATAAAAATAATAAAATAGCATAATATGAAAATAGAAATCACTTCTCATCGGTTATTATCCTGCTTAGAATTGTAAGTGACTATCTGAGCCAGCAAGGTTTCATCTAGAACAGAGACACAGAATTAACTTCATTTCCTTTTATGGAAACCTAATTTTATCAGTATTTGAAAGAAATGATATGGAAAGTATTGACAAAGATTGCAGATATCACTAAGTTCTCCATACAATTTGTATAGATAAAGTGGCGAGATAGAGGTTTCATAATACATTTAGATAAATTTTGAATTGTTGGAATAGTTGGACTCAAAAATAGTGATTATTGGTTCAAGATCAATGGGGTCTCTAGTGGAGCACCCAAGGGACATGTTCCTTGTCTTTGGCCATTTTTTGTCAAACAATTTCAGAAGGGTGTAGAAGGTACATTCATGTGCTTTTCAGATAATCACGATGGAAGGGAGATTGGATCTGATGCATGGCAGAGACAGAGCTAAAGGATTTTCAGAGTCCAGGACCACAAAGAAGTGCATATTCATCAGGGATAAATATAGAATACTGAGTTCTTGGAAACAGATCAGCTCACTAATGATAAAAGATAGGAGGCCTACATAGATAATAGCTATTCTGAAGAGAATCTGAGAGTTATGTTTTTCCTTCCTCTCCCATGGTTCCTTTCCCCCCTTCTAATCCTAATTCCTCATATATAGAAAATGGCTAAGATGTAAACATGCTAACCACAAATGTAAATGTACAATGTTCACTAGATTGTTTTTAGGTGAAGGGAGGGGGATGGAAGAAAATTCTGTAACATAAAGATGCATGGGGATGAATGTTGACAAACAAACTTTCATAATATGTAATTGGAAAAAAATAAAATGAAAAGTGTTAAAAGAAAAGTATCTGAGAGTTTTAGTGGACCATAAGGTCAATATGAGACAGCATTGTGTGATGTGACAGCCACAAAAGCGAATGTCAGTCAGGCAGTCAATAAACATTCATTAAGCACTACTCTGTGCTAGACACTCTAATAAGGTCTTGGGATACAAAGAAATTCAAATTACTGTTCTTTCTCTGAGGGAGCTCATAATCTAATGGGAAGACGACTCATAAATAATTATGTCCAACAAGCTAAGGACAGGATAAATCAGAGATGATCAATAGTAAACTTGGAGTTGCATTGAGTGAGGCGTGGCACCTAAGAATAGCTTGTAATATTAACCAGCAATACCACTACTGGGTCTGTACCCTGAAGAGATGATGGAAAAGGGTAAAAACATCACTTGTACAAAAATATTCATAGCAGCGCTGTTTGTGGTGACAAAGAATTGGAAATCAAGTTAATGTCCTTCAATTGGGGAATGGCTTATATGTATATGTATATGGTATATGTATGTCATGGAACACTATTGTTCTATTAGAAACCAGGAGGGATGGAAATTCAGGGAAGCCTGGAAGGATCTGCATGAACTGATGCTAAGTGAGATGAGCAGAACCAGAAAAACCCTGTGCACCCTAACAGCAACATGGGGCTGATGTTCAACCTGGATGGACTTGCTCATTCCATCAGTGCAACAACCAGGGACAATTTTGGGCTGTCTGCAATGGAGAATACCATCTGTATCCAGAGAAAGAACTGAGGAGTTTGAACAAAGACCAAAGAGTATTACCTTTAATTTAGAGAAAAAAACTGATCTTTTATTGTCTGATTTTGCTATCTCTTATACTTTATGTTTCTTCCTTAAGGCTATGATTTCTTTCTCATCACACTCAATTTGGACCAATGTAAACCATGGAAACAATGTAAAGACTGGCAAATTGCCTTCTTTGGGGGGGGTAGGGGAGGGAAGTAAGATTAGGGGAAAAATTGTAAAAGTCAAAATAAATAAAATTTTTAAGTTAAAAAAAGAATAGCTTGGTAATCCCATACCACTGATTGGACATGGATATTTATTGATTGATGGATTGATTGTTTCTCTACTTTTTGACCTGGTCAGAATTCCCCTGGAGTGTGATGTAGTTCGCAGTATATAAGAAGAGCAGTCCGAAACTGCAGAGTGTCCAGAAGAGGGTTCCCAGAATCATAAAGGGGTCTTTAGTCACTGTCATAGGAAGATCAATTGAAAGAACCAGGTCATGTTTATTCTAAAGCAGAAGATCTGGATGGTGGGCATGTGGCAAGTGCCTATTACCTTTCTGGCATGAGGAGAGACTAGGTCTATTACACTGACTCCCAGAGATGGAACACAGTGGAAGTTATAAAGAGGACAACAACGGCAGCCAGGCGACACAGTGGATAGAGTTCTGGTGTTGGAATCAGGAGGATGGGAGTTGGAATCCAGCCTCAGACAGTGGACATTCGCTGTGTGATCTTTGCCAAGTCCCTTAACCCTGATTGTCTCATATCCAGGACCACCTCCAATCTTCTTGATTCAAATCTGGTCAATGGACCTGGGACTCTGGAGGAGAAAGTAAGGCTGGAGGCTTAGCACAGCCCCCCTAACTCAAATCTCCTTCATGTGCTTGCCATGGCATCACCTCCTGGGTGTTGTGGTCCTCTTCAAGAATGAAGGACAAATCAAACAAACAACACTACTTGCTGCTCCCAGAGGGAAGTAGGTTGCCAAGAGGTTGTGGGGAGGCACATCACAGTGGAGATGGCTTTATTTTGGGGCTCTGATCTCCTTAGTCCCCTCAGGAATTTCAATCTTTATAAGTGGAAGGCTGCAGAGCAGAGCAAAACCTTCCTTTTGAAGTCTCTCTTCAGGGGAGGAGCAGAATTTTCAGTGATCTCTTCCTTTCCCATCAACTGTGCTATCCCTGTGCCTGAGCTTCCCAACTTTGTGTTTTTTTTATGGTATCTTCCTCCAATGGATTGTAAGTTTCATGAGAAGAAGGACCCTTTCTTTTTGTTATTTGTAGCACAGGACTGGGTATATAGCCTGGTACAATCTAAATAATGAATAAATGTTTCTAGTATTGTTTTGGGTTATTTCTGCTTGGAGGGCCTCAACTAGAGATCAGACAGCCAGCTTCTGACATCCCAGTCAACTCTTAAATTCTGTAATTCTGCAATATTACTGATATATTTAGGAATATCAATATCTTTAAAAGAAAAAAATATTCTGTGTTTGGAAATTTCATGAATCTGGTATCACAAAAACCAATTAAATCACTAAAGATGAAATGGGACACAGGTTGAAGGGAGCAAGAAATGATCATCTGAATCCAGGAGGTAATTTGAAATGTTATAAATATTTATTGTAGAAAGATGATTTATTAGGGAGAAGAGAATGGGCAGGAAAGAAAAAAACGATTTGTTCCCTAGTGAAGACCAGGACATTTTCATCGGTTGGTCTCCCTCGACCAGAATTCTGTGTTGCATTGTCAGCACCACAGTTTAAAGAGCGTTCAAGAAAGGCTGAGTCCATAGGTCACTGGTCTGAGACTCAAGAAGAGCTGGTTTGGAATTCTGTTTTTATCAAATCCTTCCTATCTATGTGGCACTGAAGTGCCAGTGTCGCCTCTCGATGTCTCCGTTTTATTAATGTTGAACTGCACAGCCTTTAAGATTTCTTTCTGCCCTGGAATTGTGAACCTGTAACTTTGAGAATGATAACAATCTCTTGCCTTTATCTGGTCATTTAAAGTCTATTTGCACTCGTGTGTCATTGCCCAGCCTGTGAACTTGATTGTCATTCCTGTTTTTACAATGGAAGAAACTGAATCAGACAGAGGAAGTGTTTTGCCTAAAGTCCTAGCAAATTATCTTCCCTTTGCAGTCTAGTCTATAGAAGGAGACATATTGGAATGCTTCCCTATTGATTTGTACCACAATTAAGAGACTAGGTCTCTTGCATCTTTCAGTGCTGGTAACAAGACATCATTCCCAATATCCCAGTTTACTATCATATGCCTCAAACTTTATGACTTCCTATGTCCACTGAGCCCCTACTAGCTCATCATGCCTGCTTCTAGATCAGCCCTTGATGCCATCATCAGGGAAGCAACTCCTGTGATGAACCAATCATTCCTATCAACAGGTAAACAGATGAGGCAATCAAGGTAGTCCCAAGGAAGCAGAAATGAATACTAAGGGAAATAAAAGGTAGCCAAGTGAGTTGAACTACCACCAGAAGACCTCCTCAAATACCAGTGCTTGGAACTCAAGAACCTTAGGAATAGTTGTGATACAATTGACATTGCTTCTTCTGACATTATTAAAGGGGAAAGTCATTGGAAAAGAGATCTAGCTTTCTTACCACTATCAGGACCAATGGTTGACCAACAGATCGAGAGAGAGAGAGAGAGAGAGAGAGAGAGAGAGAGAGAGAGAGAGAGAGAGAGTCCGTCCCAGATGTCTGGTTGAGGTAGCATCCCTTAGACCAAATTTCTGCTTCCAATTGAGTGCCCCCCACCCCAGTCATCCTGGAGAGCCATTCTCATAGAGCTGCAACTTGGCTGTTGTTGCCCCAGCAGTTATAACCACAGCTACTATAGAGACACACGAGGGAAAGTTCTTCTCAGTATGAAGTAGTTCAGGAGTATCAGAAATTGTTGCTGATATTAACATCAACTTTGGTGCTGGGACCCTAAAAGTCAGGGAGACTTTCCTCCTTCTTTGAAGCTGGAATTTTCTTTATATGCTGTTTTCCCTATGAGACTGGGAATCTGACTTTTCTATTTGTGCTTCCAGAATTTAACAAAGTATTTTACACATAACAAATGCATAATAAATGTTTAATTTATCCATCCATTCATCCATTCATCCATCCATCCCTCTGACCATCCATCCATGCCTTAGAAGATCCTGGTGGTCTTTAATAGAAATTGTCAAGGTCACAGAGATTTCTTCAGGCCTCCTATTTCTCACTAATAATACATAATTAGCTACCATTGAATAATTTACCTCAGCCAATTTTTGAAGACAAAAATGATCCTGAAGGAATAAATAAGTTAAGAGAGATCATGCCTCTTATGCATGACAAATGAAGTTTGTCCTCAAATCAAATCTTTATTTATTTATTTTTGGCTATGATAGCATCCCCCATGGATAAAGACATTAGGAAGAAGTAGGACCAGAGAAGGGAGAGCAGGTAGATGTTCAAGTGTGGACTTATGCAAGGGATTAGGAGAGGAATGAGGGTGTTTGAGAACTTAACTATTTAACAAAATCACAACTTAAACAATTCTTTCTTCCTAACTAGATACCACATTCAATTGTTTCTATTCTGCGGCATGCCTGACGTGTTGTCAGTGCTTTCCAAATTTGCCATCCATTGCCAAATCCTTGATTACCCCACCTTAGTTATGCCTTTGTATCTATGCCAAACAATAGAAGGAACTGAAGTTGGCTGACTTGAATAGTGAAATTACTGGCTTCCATTCTAGGTTAGGATTCCAGGAGAAGATGCTGAGTCCTTACTTTATAGTCCGTGATGAAGTGGACAAAGAAATGAACTCAGAGTTGGCAGGATATATTTCAGTTGAATGTGACAATAAACCTCTTGGCTGTTGGAGAGTGAAATGGTTTGGAAGGGTTGGGTTAAAATATTATTACCGCCAAATAAGAAATGCTATAGAATCTTGAGCCAAGCTCTCTTTTAAATATTCTGAAATAAAAAGATATGCAGTTGGCTTAACAATTAATCCATATACATGCATTTATTGAATGCCTACTGTTTACTCAGGCACTGTGACACATTGCAAAGAACTAGGCAATTCATATTCACAAAGAGCTCAGATTTTAATGGGAAAGCTAACAAGGACACAAAGGAATATATGTAGCAATAATTAAAAGAGAATAAATACACATCTATATAAAGTAGCTAAAAATAAGGTAGTTTCTAAAAGAGACTAGTAGTTAGGGGATCAGGAAAGTATTCATGCGGAAGATAGAAAAAGGAAAGAAAACTGAACACTAGATATGAAGCATGTTGTTCTCTTGGTTGATTTCTAAGGTATTTCCTCTTTTTGTGAACTTAAATATCCTCTTCAGTAAATTGTATTGGGCTTCATGATTTTCATATCCCCTTTGAATACCAATTTAATGTATTTTATGCTCTAAGATCTTTCTCATCTCTGTCATCCTAGGTTATATGTATCTTCAATTCTCTTGACATTCTGTGTTCTATGTTATATGGATCCTCCCATTTTCAATATGTTTCTGTTCCCTGTCCCTTTAAGTGATGACATTCTATTATATATTTTTTGATGTTTTCTTTTTAGACAGGAATTGCTATCTTCTGCAGCCTAAGATTATTATTTTCAGTTCTTTCATTTCCTCATCAGTGACCAAAATCCTTAGTATTGTTAAGAGATATAAACTAATACAATTTTATGAGTAAAAGTGAAATTAAAGAAGAACCATTAATATCTACTTTAAGAGATGAGGATTTTCCATTGGACGTGTAGCTGAAATCTTCCAGATGTACTCTTTTCCCAATTAGAATGTGAGCTTCTGTAAAAAGGACAGCCTTGCAAGCATGTCTGTCTGTCTGTCTGTCTGTCTGTCTGTCTGTCTGTCTGTCTCTCTCTCTCTCTCTCTCTCTCTCTCTCTCTCTCTCTCTTAGTTGTCCGTTCTCAAAGAGGAATCAAAAGGCATCATTATGTTGGCATCAAGATATTGTGGGTCCAACTGGAGTTGATTACAACAATATTAACTTGGAATCCTCTATCTCTTATAAAGATAGTCCACATGAAAATTTGAAATGGAGATTTTCTAAATTTTCATATCTTGCTTTTTCTTGAGCTACTGCAATTCTGCTTTGTTCAGAGGGCATAACTTCTTTCATTAAGACATGCCATCTGGGTGATCCTGTGCCAGTGTATTCCAAATCTCAAATTCTATTCTAAACTTTTTAAGAGACAACTTGAGTCTCCTTGTATTATTTCTGAGCTTCATGTGAGAGCTTGCCTTTGTGAGTTTTCTATAAAATAATGTTTTAGGCAAACATACATCTGGCATTTGAACAATGGGACCAACCCATCAGAGTTGCAATATTGGCAGTAGAATTTGAATACTTGGCAGTTCAGCTCAAGAAAAGATATTAATGTTTAGTATCTTATCTTGCCAGGTGATCCTGAGAATCGTCCTACAATAATTCAAAGGAAAGTAATTCCTTTTACTGGCACGGTACTAGTATATGCAGATTTCACAGGCATACAACAATGAGGTCAGCCCAATGGCTCTGGAGACCTTTAGTTTGGTAATTATTCTAATACCTCTTCTCTCCCACATTTTCCATTGGAGTCATTACCCAGTATCATCCATTGTCCAGAACTCTATAAGCATGCGGTCATGAAAATGATATGCGGCACTATTGAACTTCTCCAGGCAACAATCCCTTGTGATTGACATCAAGTGTCAAGGTCCTTAGTCAGATTGATGAACATTGTGTACAGACCTATGTTCTCTTCCTGGAATATTTCCTGGAGTTGTCTGAGAGCAAACTCCATAGTGACCTTTCTGAAGCTGCACTGGCTCTTGGATAGATTACCATCTTCCTGGTGAAGAATCAAACTATTATGAATAATTATGACAAGAAATCTGCCAACAATGACCAAAAGGGAAACCATTCTCTGATTTTCAAAGCATAATCTATTTTCTTTTCCTTTAGAGATATGGACAATGAAGGCATCCTTGAATTGTTGGGGCATAAGATCCTTTTGACATATAACCCAGAAAATTTCACTTGGCTTTAGTATAAGCAATGGACCCTCTAACTTATAAATCTTAGCTGTAATAGATTCAGCAACAGACACTTTGCCATATGAGAAAAACATAATGGGATTCAAAACCTCCTCTTCAGTGGACTAGAGAGGGATTGACCTCAACCTGAGGTATATGATCAATGGCTTCAACATAGACTGATGGTGGTCTATTGAGAACACTATGGAAATGTTCAGTCCATTTCTCTAGGATCATCAGTTACTGTGTGGCTCCACCAGCACTGAATGATTGAGATGTATCACACATCTTTGGCCCATGAATAGCCTTTAGAGCATAATAAAAGTTTTGGATTGTTACTATCTTTGTAAAACTGAACTATATCTGCCTTCTTACTGAGCCAAGAATCCTCCATCTCACTAAGTTTTGTTTGAATTTGACTTTTACTAGAATTAAACTCTTTCTTAGAGATGGATAAATTATCTTGTTTGTAAACCCTGAAGAATTCTTGTTTTTCATTTATCAGCATCTGAATTTCCCCATTATTATCATCAAACCAATCTTGATATTGGTGAGTGTTCTGGATCAGATGAATATATGAAATGCCCTATACCAGATCACTGCAGGAGGCCCCTTTCTTTTCTGCTTCACTGTTGCCAGCTGTGTATTGGCTCAACTTTCCTTAGCAATTAGTACAGTTTTACATATAGTAAGCAGTTAAAAATGCATCATTCATTTATTCATTCATTCATTAAATGGCTTAAGTTTACTCTTAGCTCAGATATTCTCTGTTCTCAGTTCTGAGGTCTCTGCCACCTCAGGAATATGATATTCTAAGATCCCTATTACTTATGACATTCTCATTTCTATATTGTAAGGTCTCTTCCATGTTTCCCATTTTCTGTTCTGTTTTTTAAGGTACTATACTACACAAATCTGACATTTTATATTTGAAGATTCCTCCTAGGATTGACATCCCCTATTCTATGTCTACATTTTCTACTATCTGTGACAATTGATGAGTTTATGTGATTTGCAATGACTGAAAGACAATAATTCTCAACTACCTTCATGACCTATTTAAGTATATCAAATTTCAGTATCTAGCTGAAACTCATTAGAGGGTCTAGCAGCTGGTGGATGGATGGATTTTCTTTTTTTCTTTTTTGCAAGGCAATGGGGTTAAGTGGCTTGCCTAAGGCCACACAGCTAGGTAATGATGAAGTGTCTGAGGCCAGATTTGAACTCAGGTCCTCCTGACTCCAGGGCCGGTGCTCTATTCACTGCACCACCTAGCCAGCCATGATGGATGTATTTTCTTTCTTTATAGCAGTGTACAGAATTTGGCAATGGGAATGTCCATTTTCCATGCTCCTTGAAGAAAACATCTTGTGTCAGGATTGCACTGTTTTATATAATGAAGAAGAGAGATCGATTGCGATGTAGAGGAGAGAATCTTGGCCTTAGACTCTGGAACCTGGGGTTTGGTTTCTGACCCTGTCCACAACTTTGCTGTGTGATTGGTTAACACAACTTTTCTTAGTCACAATTTCTCCTTCTATTATAATGAAAATAATAACCCTTGTCCTTCTTCCCCATAGGATGACTTTAAATGGAAACCTTTTTAAACTGTGAAGCATCATAGATAGGGGAATTCTTGAATCAGTAAACATCAATATTCAGAGCTTTTATGTAGAAATCTGTCTTCCAGCAGGTGGGGGAAGCAGAAAGTCCATGGTATCCAGGTCCCCCTTCAAAGTGTCAATATGATACAAATCCTGAATTACATGTGTGGAAACACCTATTAAGCAGGGGAAAAGGTGTATCAGAGCTGGTTGCAGAGACCTGGGAAGTGAGATTAACACTGTGTTTTGGGTAGGAGCTGGGACATTAAAACTGTGTCTCAAAACCAGAGGGATGATCACCTATTGATAGACCCCTTGAGCCCTTGCTTCTCGTCTCCAATTACATTTCAACACTGATCCTGACAAGTCATTTGCAGAGAAAATGTAACACTGATGCCTTAAGCTCCTGGTAATGTGAATGCCAGCTTGAGAATGGAGATAAAATTGAATTCTCCCAGTCAAACTTTTAGTCAGGGAGGGAAAAAAATAGCCCTAAGTTCCTTGTATTTGAGACTCCTAATGTAAAACTAAAGCCAATAATGACATCTTGAAGAGTCAGAGAGATACAGAATAAGTAGAATGTGATTTTGATGGGAGGGACTAATACCTTTGCTGGAGATTGCGTGAGAACTCTTGAAGAAACTGGAATTTCAGTTGAGTTTTGAATGTCCCTAGGGTTTCCAAGATCCAGAGGAGAGGAGGGAAAGCCTTCCAAGGGTAGGGGTGAGCCTTTGCAAAGGCTTTGAGGAAGGAAATGGAATGTATTGATGTGGGAACTGAAAGTTCCCAAAATGTGTAGAGGAGAGATTTGGGGCAGGAGAGGGAATATGCTTAGAAAAGTAGTCTGGAAAGGGGCAGCTAGGTGGCGCAGTGGCTAGAGCACCAGCCCTGGAGTCAGGCATACCTGAGTTCAAATCCGGCTTCACTTAATAATTACCTAGCTGTGTGGCCTTGGGTAAGCCACTTAACCCCATTTGCCTTACAAAAAGCCTTAAAAAAAAAGACAAAACACAAAAAGAAAAGTAGTCTGGATTCAGATTGTAAAGTGGCTGTAAATGCCAGACCCAAGAGTTTCAACTTTTTATTAGATCAAAGGGGAACTTTTGGGGCAGGAGACCTGGGAAACTTGTAGACTTTAGATTGGAGAAAGGAGAGATTGGAAGAAGGAAGGGCAATTCTAATGCTATGGCAGTAGGAAAAGAGGCTCCTGGGTCCAGAACTCAGGTGGAGTCTGTGAGAGTAGCCAGAAGGGTGTAGATTTGGAATAGACTATGAGCTTGAGTCGATAAACTTTGACAGCTAATTGTAGATGGCAAGGGAAGGTGTCAGGGAAGAATATGACATGGCTCTAATGTGTGAAACTGAGGCGCCTAGAAGAATCTTGAGGGCACATTAGGCAAAGAAAGGTAAATTGAGGGAGGGGTGGGCTTAGGATAAAAGATCAGCTAGGTTTTGAGGTTAATCCATACACATCTATACGTTTATGTATATGAAAATAAATATACACATTATACACATTATATACATTATATCTATTTCTATCTATCTATCTGAGATTTCAAAGTGAAGTAGTTCATAACTATAGCCAGTTAGTGACTGGGGAAATGTAGTTCAGGAAAGATATGTGTTAATTGGGGTTTTCTTTTTTTGCAGAATGCATGGCCCAGGGAATACAAATAGTACATACTGGCAATCCTTTTCTGTTTGTACCCTATCCTCTTTGGAATGATGTCCCATCTGACATCACCTTTGGATCCCCGTCATCTTTCCTCAAGAAGATGCTCCCTCTTCATAGTTCTCAACTCCTTCAGAAAAAAATCAGATTTATTATTATTATCAGTAGTAGTATTAAAATTCCCATGCCTCCTTCTTTTATTCTTCTGTGTCATCTACTTCTATTCTCAACTTCTTAACACAGATTAGGATCCCCTCTGCCATTTCAGGGTTTTGGTATTCAGCCATTTCTGTCATATCTGACTCTTCATGATCCCATTGTTACCATTGTTAAAAACAAAGCAACTGAAGTTGCTTGCCATTTCTTTCTCTAGCTTCTTTTCTTTTCTTTTCTTTTCTTTTTTTTTTTTTTACAAATGAAAACTGGAGGCAAACAGGGTTCACTGCTTTGCTCAGCGTCATATAAGTAGTAAGTGTTTGAAGTCAGATTTGAACTCTTAAAGATGCATTTCCTGCACTATCTAGCTGCCCCTACCATTTCAAATTATGTTTCTACTTTTATTTTTTTAAGTATTTCATTATTTTATTTGTTTTAGTTTTGGATTAGCCGTTTCTTAGACTTTGTTGATGTACTGGTCCAAGAAGTATTCTCTTGGACCTTCTGATGGGTATAGGAGGTAGACTAGACTACAATTTGGACGCAGATTAACAACATCAAAAAAATAATAACGAAGCCCAGCATTTTCATAGCATTTTGAGACTTATGAAGCATTTTATACATATTATCTCATCTGATCCTCCGAACCACCCTGTGAGGCAGGTGATCTTACCCTTGTTTTACCACTGGAGAATGCTGACCAGTTGGATTAGATCCTAGAATATGTGGAGGAGAGAGATAAGGGAAGGAAAGGAAATATCCTTAGAAAACTAATCTGGTTTCAGATTGTAAAGTTTCTTTGAATGCCAAACCCAAGAGTTTTGAGATTAAGTGACTTACCCAAAGTCACACAGCTAGTAAGTATCTCTGGTCTGACTGAAGTCACTATTTTCTGATTCTGAGTCCAGTGTTCTATCTACCACACCATATCAATATAGAATCTTAATTAAACAAGTGAAAATAAGTAAAATTTCTATTTGACATGACTTACTGACTTCTGCAAAAGGAAAAAAAAAAGTTTTTTTCTTCTTTTTTTTCAAGGCCATGAAGATTCAATTCTCCAATGACCCCACTTGAGCTCCAAATCCACTTAAGGGAAAACTTGATGTTATATTCAGAATCCTGAAATTTCAACAAAGTTGAATTTCTTCCAAGCATTTTAAATCATTCTCCACCGGACAAATTCAAAAATGAAAAGAATAATTTCTTTTTTTAATAGACTAAGCTGCTAAGATTATCACAGGTCTAGTGCTGGGGAAAATGCCATTTAAATAAATTAGGTTTCATCCCCCTTCTTAATTGCATGAAGATAGAATCTCTAGCCATAATTTCAACATAGAGGTATGCCCTTGTATTAGAAGGAGATGAAGACAAAAGGATAATTGGAAATTAATAACTATTGATTTCATTAGAAGTCTCAGGTTATAAAATTCATCTTCAAAGCCTCCAAGAAAAAAATAGCATTTTAGGTCATTAGTAGGTTAAATTCCTTTCTTTCAAGGGATCTAATATAGATAGTTTCATTGTAATTTGGTCTCTGGTGTTCTATTTATTTGCCATCTTAGGGGGACTCCTTTCTGCCTTCATTTAGATGAGTTGAACTGATTTGCACTTGATTTCTTCCCTTGTTCTATGAAAGGTTTTCAGTCTGAGGTAATGTGGAAGCTAGGGTCTAATGGTAATCTGATTCTTGACAGACAACAAATTAATCAATCCAAAAAAGGATATATTAAGTAAGTGCCCATCATCTGACTGACTGTGCTGGGTGCTGGGAAGACAACGAAGAAATGCAAGTCTCTCTTGCCAAGAAATTCACGTTCTGTTGAGAAGGAATAGTTGCCTTATTATTTAAAATTGATGGTTTATCTGTCCATCCATCCTATCTATCTATCTATCTATCTATCTATCTATCTATCTATCTGTCTGTCTGTCTGTCTGTCTGTCTGTCTGTCTGTCTGTCTATCTATCATCTATCTATCTCTCTGATCATCTATCTCTACTATTTATTTTGTATCTACCATCTATATCTTTCTTTTTCTCTCTCCATCTATTTGTGGACTTTGTCTCTTTTAGGACAAAAAACATAGGCCTCCATACTTGAAGAATTTAGGCAATATTTTAATAATGGGAAGGGGAGCTAAGTGATACAGTGAATAGAGCACTGGACTTGGAATCAGAAAGACTCATCTTCCTGAGTTAGAATCTGACCTCAGATCCTAGCTAGGCAAGTCACTTAAACTTGTTTGCCTCAGTTTGTAAAATTAAATGGGGGAGGAAAAAATGGCAAAATATTCCAATATCTTTGTTAAGAAAACTTCAAATGGAATCCCAAAGAATTGAACATAAGTGAAATGCTAAGACAACAAAATCAATTCAGAAATGATCATTGATAGATGGGATCAAATGTAAACATCTCTCCTAAAGTTTTAGTTCTTCAAACCCTCTCCAGTTCCCCTGCTCCATTGCTTCTCAGTCTTCTTCCAGATTGTCACCTCCCCCCTCTAGAATGCAGGTACATAGTCTCTTTGATTCTCTGCAGTACATAACATCCATGACTTTGAACTACGTTTCTTTATTCTCAGAATGCTTTACCCCACCACTTCCATCTTTTCCAGTTTATTATTTCCTTCAATTCAGTTCTAATACTGTCTTCTGAAGAAAGTTTCTTCTAGCTCCTCTACCACCAATATTAGGGCCTTCCCATTCAAAATGATCTCATGTCTGTTGTCAATGTAGACAATTGCTCATATATGTATTTACATACCTATAGGTGTTTCTTTATATATCATATCCATATTATCATATCTTGGAGTTTTATAGCAAAGCACCTTACTACAAAGCAGTTTGTCTATATTGTTCCATTTTATTCTCTCAACACACCTGGTAGGTAGGTGCTGTTATTTCCCTCCATTGTACAGATGAGGAAATGGAAATAATTGATAAATGACTTGGACAAGGTCATATAGCCAATGTCTGACCCTGGGTGGAACTCAGGTCTAGTCATTGCACCCTCTAACTGTTAAGAAAGCCAATATACAACATCTATTTGGATGACATGTACACATATAGGCCTTCCAAATACATACATCTATACATAACATATATACAAATATATAAACATAAATATAAATAGATATATAAACATAAATATAAATATATAAACATTTATAAGCATAAATGCATATGAACATATATAACACACATATATATAAACATATATATATTTCTTTATATATTTGTGATTGCAAACTATATCTTTTGTTCAAAAGAACAGAAGCTTTGTATGGGTGGGAACTGTTTCATTTTTATCTTTCTGTAACTAGTACATAGAACAATGTCACATCCTTAGTGTTCAATCAGTCCTTGTTACTCAGTTAGATACTTGATACATTATAGATTGACAAACTAGCTAAGTGAATGGCTGAACAGATGGCTAGACAGATAAGACAGACAGGTAGACAGGTCTGAATAGATAGGCACATTTATCTATAAATATAGATAATTCTTCATAGATAATTCTTCAATCACTTAATCCATTTATTTCTATTTGTGGTTGAGTTGCTCCATATCTACATATTCCTCATGAGTGGAGAAGGATCTTGGCACATTTCTGTTTTGGACAGAGAGACTGAGGGACTTGATGTCCCTTTGCCCAATTTTGTGAGTTCAAATTCAGTGTTCCTTTTGTTGTCTTACATATTCACATTTTTTTCCAGTGGGAAACTGAGTAAAAGTGAAACCAAATGCTTCCAGTCAAACCATTAGGCAGTATCCAAGCCAGGATGTCATTAGCTTCAAGAATTTGTAGCTCTGTCAAGTGGAGGACAAATTCAATTTGTTGTACTTGACCTTGAGGGCAAAATCAAGCTCACAGGGTGGATATGGCAAAACTAAAAAAAAAGCATAACATCAAACAAAGAAGATAAAAGCTTGAGGTTAAAAACAATCTTAAAGATGGAAAACACTAATGGACAGTGTGTCCTGCCTCTGGGCTCTTGGTTTCTCCTGCTCTACTCCCAGGGGAGCAGAGGCTGATGGAACACCTGGCAGGCTTGCTGGACATAGGATTATTTTCAGGTGTGGATGGAACCAGCTAGCTGGGGAGTTTCCTTTAAATTTTTCCACCATGAACAGGAATCAAAGAAAGAATTTAATGGAGAAACAGCTTGGGGATTTTTGAAGGGGAGAAAGAAGAATGGAGGAAAGGAAGAGCTGCCCAGGCTCAAGGTGAGAGGACAGTCAGGATTTGGAGGTAACTGAGGCAGGGAGAAGCTGGTAATATGTAAATTAGTGGAAGACTTAATGATTTGTAGGGTGATGATTCTTCCTGAAAAGGAAGTGGGTCCCCTTGGGAAAGCAGTAGCCTTCCTCCCAAATGCCAATGTCACTGCCAACTCCAGGGAAAGGAATCCTCTGCTAGTCTCTACCACAACTCCTCACACACAAATATGGGATTCTGGAAGTTACTAACTTTTTTATTCAAATTTTTCCCCTTTTCTGTGATAGGAATGGCACCACCATTATCCTCATCTTTTGCATATTTAATATATGTGAACTACTTTATGTATAAAATTATCTATAAAGATCGATATCTGTATATATTTCTAAATCTATCAATATAAATATTTATAGAAATGTATATAGATATAAAATCGTATTTAATGGTGATAATAATAGCTAGCATCATTTGTTGTTGCTCAGTTGATTCAGTCAGGATTAAGTCTTTGTGACTCCATTTGGGGTTTTCTTTGCAGAGATACTAGAGTAGTTTGCCATTTTCCTCTCCAGTTCAGTTAATGGATGAGGAAATAGAGGCAAATAGGATTACATGACTTACCCAGGGTCCCACAGCTAGGAAGAATCTAAGGCTAGATTTGAACTTAGGAAGCTGAATCTTTGACTCCAGGTCCAACATTATATCCACTATACCACCTCGCTACCCATAGCACTATTTAGCACCTATTATAAGTCAGACAGTAGGTATAATACACTGAAAATATTTCACTTTATCTTCCCAACAGTCCTGGAATGTGGGGTATTTATTATCCCTATTGTTATGATTGAGGGAATTGAGGAAAGTAGATGCTAAGTGACTTGCTGCAGATTGCTCAGTTACTAAGTATTTGAGGCTAGATGTGACCTCAGGTCTTCCTGACCTCAGACCTGGATCTCCATTCACTATAGTTGTCTCATATGATCTTTACAAAACCCCTGTAAACAAAAGGCTAGCCTTAGCTGTAGCTTTTACAGGGGAGGAAACTGAAGTGAAGAGATTAAAGATGATTGATCTGGGTCCTGTTACTAATAACTCACAGGTAATGGAGCTCACTTCTTCCCGACTCCAAGATCAGCTCTCTATGCACTGAATCCTCTGCCTGGCTATATTATAAATTTACATGTTCCTGACAGAACCAGCCTGGTGAAAATTAGAGATGGGAAATGAATTGCCCTTCTTTATGTAAAATGGGTAATACTCCTTGCCTTTGGTTTTGGCCAGGGATATCACTGGTGATGTCTTGACTTTAACAGGAATTGAATTGAAGTAAGGAGAGACTTGTACAATGTCACAGCCCTCATTCTGACTTCCAGAGTCATTGAAATCCAGTGGGAAGACCAAAATTAAGATCAGTGACAATGACCCAGGATGCAGTGGGTGACCTTGGTGTCTTTGATATTTGGCCAAAGTCTAAACATTTCACAGTGTTTGCTTTAGATACCTTCATGGACATTGGAACAAATTATTCCCACTCATCCCTTCTTCTAGAAGAAGTCTTCATATGCTTGGGATAGACATCTCCCAACTTAGTGACGGGTTTGAGACTTTGTTTACCTTCAACTTGGTTTAGCTCTTCTCTCCAGAGACAGTTTTACTGGGATGTGGTCACTGAGCATGCTCCAATTCCTTGAACCCACAGGTGAGAATTGACTGCCAGGTAGACAGCAAAGGTGGAGAAGCAGCAGTGCTCCCTGTAAAGGTTCCAATTTATCCTCACACCCCCTATACCCCCAAAATGGGTATAAGAATTTTTGTACTGCCTAGAAGGTATCACAAGGAGGATCAAACAAATTTTATGTATGGCCCCTTTGACAAAAAGAACTACAACAAAGGCATTGATGATTATATTCATTATTTTTTTATTATTTTTGGTTATATGCATTGATAGAGAGGCATACCTTCAAAAAGTGCCTTTGTCATGAGAAGGAAGCAGCAACTTCAGGGGTTCTCAATCTTGAGCTCAGTCTTACAACTAACAATCTTTCTTCATTACAGACTGAGACATGAGACTGATTTCCTCTTCTTTCTCCTCCTTGGACCCATATTCAGCTGTTGAGTTGATACACATTAATTAGGCAACTGCCAGCTTTTAGTCACTGTACTAAATTGGGGATACAAAGATAATTCCCTCAAGGAGTTTCCAGTCTAACGGAAGATTGCAATATGGAAACCACTATGAATGAACAAAATGGAGAAAGGATAAACAGGAGACAATTCATTAGAGCAGCCCTTCCCGCCCTCCCTCTACAGAGGAACCTGACAAAGTCATTGGAGATTTTGGATGTAATGGGAGGATTATCCTAACCTTTGAATCAATGATAAAATATTGGATTTCCCAGCTTTACTGTTTAAGCTGAAAATGCTAATGGTGCCAAAGGTCTGAACTTCCCCAATTTGCTTTCTCATTCAATTTCAATGATGTTTTGCTTTATAAAAGCTTACTCCCTCCTAATATTCTTGCATGATGAGAATGTGATTATTTAAATTCCAGTTTTACAAATGTGGAAGCAAAGGTACAGACTAGTGAAAATGACCTGACTATGGCCACATCATAATTGTGTAGACTCGTTCCTAAGTCTTTTGTCTCCTAGGTCAGAACTTTCTTCCTACAAATACTTTCTCAATTTGGTCCCAGAATATAAAAGGATGAAAAATGGCTCTAGGTTGCAGAGGCAGATTTCAGTTTGATGTCAGTCAGTTAAGTCAGTCACCACTTGCCATGTACCAAATACTTTGCCCAGCATGAGGGATCTGGAATGGTTAGAGGGCTTCCATTCCATCTGGGAGGACAATATATAAATAACCAGGTAGGTACAAGATGAGTAGTTAGAAGGGGATTTTAAATTCTGAAGAAGAATTTGCTAGTGGGCGCAGGAAATGCCCCTATAGAAGATAGTGCTTGACTAAAGTCAGGAAAAAAGTCATCTTTTTGTCCCAAGTCCATCATGGATGGTATGGCTCAGTTCACAAAACACTGAAAAATAGAGCTTAAAAGCTATTAAAAATGGCAGTCATGGGGTAGCTAGGTGGTGCAGTAGATAGAGCCCCAACCCTGGAGTCAGGAGAATTGAGTTCAAATTCATCCTCAGACAATAATGATCTGTATGACCTTGGGCAAGTCCCTTAACACCATTTGGTCTTGCCAAAAAAAAATGGCATTCATTATCCTTCCATGCCTTAATAGGTGATAGAATTAGGGGTAGAAAGGCCTTATATATTCTAATATATCTAACTGAGCTCTGGGAAAGAAGCTAGCTATTTTATGGTCATAAATTAACAGGATTTGAATCCAGGTTTTCTCATTTTACATCTTGGGCTGCATGTGAATTTGTTTCTTTTCTCATGAGACTTCATTTCAGAACCAGAGTTAAAGGAGGCCTCAAGGATCTATAGTTCAATACATACTTGAAAAATCATCACCTCTATTATATACCTGATACATGTTCATCCAATTCCTGTTTGAAGACTTCAAGTGAGGGAGCCTCTGCCCTCAAGGAATTCATAGTCAAAAGGAAGAGACCTTATGGAAATAACTGGATCCTTCCAAGATATATGGTTTAGAGGCATTTTCCTCACTGGGAGTGTCTTGCCTAAAGCAAATTGCATGTTCATAAAGATAAGGATAAAATTAAGCCTTAGAGAAACTCTGAAGAAAGAGGAAAGGTTAGATCTAGGAAATGATAGGAAAGAATTCTGTATTAAGTATAAGCATATAATACTTTTCAACAGTTTTAAACAAACTTCATTGTAGCAAAGATGTTTTGATTTTGATATTCTTCCAATAATACTACAAAACCAGGGATCAGTAAAATCTCTGAAAAATCCAAATTGTAGATAAACAATGGGACTTTGAGGATATGTGGATCTGTTCAGACTAGAATATATTTTTAGACATCACCTACTGTGAAAAATAATGTGGAAATATTAGTATCTGAATGTATGGGTCTATAGATAGCCATTCTTGGTACATGGTGATAGCAGTAGCTAACAGACAAGCAACTCTGGTCATGCCTGAAGGTCATGGCACATGAAATGGCCAAAAGGAAGGAGAATTGTCTCAGACCTGTTTACTGGGCTCCTTTTTTTGGTTTTTGTTGCAAGGCAATGGGGTTCAGTGATTTGCCCATGGTCATACAGCTAGGTAATTATCCAGTCTGCGGCTGGTTTTGAATTCTGGTCCTCCTGGCTCCAGAGTTGGTGATCTATCTGCTATAACACCTAGCTGCCCATAGGATAAATTTTAAGGGAGACATGAATAAGACAATATGTGAATCTCATTAACTCTTTCTAGTCAGAGGATATACTCATTGTAGCACATTCCTGGGTCTACTTAGATATTGAAATTAATGTTAACTATTTATCTCTTCTACTTTTTACAGGAGACTTCCTTAAACTTATGTTTTTAGAATAAAATGTCACCTCTTAACTTGGATTTCCAGGTCCTTAACTACTTTGGTCCAATTCATGTCTTCACATACTCTAGGATGTTGACAATTTAGTCTGTACTATCTCCTGTATGCCTACTTCTACACCAGCTAATACACCATGATAAAATGAATCCCAGTCTTAGACTTTCCTGTTTCTTTTAAAGCTCAGTTTAGGTAGCAGAATCTACAGAAAACTTCATCCCATTTCCTAATTCCATAGGATCATAGATTTCTATTTGGAAGGAACCTAATAATGTATTTAGTTCAATCCCTTGATTTAACAGATGGGGCAGTTGAGACCCAGAGATGAAGTCAGTCGGTCATTTACAAAGGTACTAAGTGGTTGAAGCAGCATATGAATTCCACTGTCATCACTGGTATACTGGTATATTTTGCCATCTATATTTTTATTTCTATATCTGTATACACACACACACACCAACACACACACACACACACACACACACACACACATATATATATATACATATATGTATTATTGTTTGTCCTTCATTCTTTAGAAGGACCAATGACATCATGGGGTGATTCCTTGACCCACATGTGAATTGAATTGAAGCGAGGTGGAATTGCACAAAATTATCAACCACACTCTTCCAGAGAAATTCAAATCCAGTGGCAAGACAAGTCAAGATGACAAGCAGTGGTCTAAGATGGGGTGGATGACCTTGGTATCTTTGATGTCTTACAAAGCTCCAAATTTTCCTCAGTGCCTGTTTCAGTCATCTTTATGGCTGTTGGAACAAATAGTTTTCACATACATCATTGAGGGAAACCCTCATATGCTTTGAGATTTGTCATTTCTATTCAACCTATCTATAGAGACAGTTTATTGGAGTATGGTCACCATGAATTCTTCTTGGAGCTACATATGGGAGTCCAGTGCCATCTAGACTTCAAAGGTAAATGAGCTCAGCAAGCCCCCAGCACAAAGGTGCTAGTCCTTCTTGTGCCCCCCCAAATAATATACATACATATGGTACTATTTCCTCCATATTGAGCTCAAGACCTACTCATTTAATAGGCATTACAGCAGGTTATCAATATTTATTGAATTGAATATCTGCCCTACTATTCACAGTTCAGCGAATTTGATATGTGCTGTCAAAATAGTCAGCCTAGTTGTGTGTGCAGACATAGCCCTTGGTGGTCCTTTGTGAAGACAGGAGGAAAAATTCAATGATTTCCCAAGTTCCCTTACCATCCCGCAATTCAATAGTCCCTTTGAACTGTGGAGAATGCAGATAGAGTCTATGAATAAAAAAATGACACTCTGCAATATACTGCAGATTTAAAAGTCTTATCATGATGGGAAGCAGATGCTTTGAAGGATCTCATGGAAGTCTCTTTAAAAGAAACTGTCAATTTGATCTTAGTGTTTGATTTCTCAAGGGTTGTGATGGGAGTCTCTCAAGCTTGTGGCAAGAAACTTCTTTTTACTGGCTGACAGGTATTCTCCTAATCACTCCCATTGACCAAGACTGCTTTATAATAATGTCATTGATAATTTGAGTTCAATTCATTCCAGAAGCATTTATTATGCTGTGGCTAAGCATTAGGTCCTGTACTGTATACTTCAGAAAATAAAGACCAGAAGTAAATCCTTATCCTCAAGCAGGTTATAGTCTATATAGTACTGTTCTGTCAGGAAGGCAAAAGGGAACGAGACCAGTGCAGAAAAAAATATATCAAAAGCCAAGATAATTAGAACTTCAGTGTGTCTAAATATTCCCACTTTCATACTCAAAAAATACTCTTTCAGTTGCATTTCATGCTGAAAGATCTGAGTATTGAAAGAAGAAAATGTGAAGAAGGATCATTCTCAGCATGGTTGTACAAACAGCAAAAGCAGTGAGGTGTGGGAAAGGAAATTTTATGTGCAGAGAACTGCATGCAGGCCATTTGAGTAGAGGCAGAGACTACTTTAGGGGCAGTCAAGAGAGCTCAACTTGAGAAGAAAATCTGGAACCTCTCTGAGAAAGGATTTAAGACTCAAATCCTTTGTCCATGATGATGTGCCAGGGCACAATACTAGGTTTGGAAGAATACATCATCCATGTGATCATCCAGAAAGATCTACAGGGCAAACAAAAGAATATTGCTCTAATAATCAAAGAAATTTTCTTTGGATCCTTAGAGTTTGGTACTTTATCTAGCAAATAACAGTCAATCTTCATGGACTGACTGATTTCATTGAATACTGTGACGATACTGATCTCTACCTTACTCATTTAACTGAGAGCACTTCAGCTGTGGACAGCTCCCTCCTCCATTTATTGTTACCAGTTTGGAAAAGAAGCCATTATGGGACCAAGGACATCAGAAGCTCAACTATCTCCTTGAGAGAAGATACTTGTTTGATCATTATCTTTTTATATAAGATACCCAGCACTATTTCTTGAACATAGTGTGTGCTTAATATTTTGTGGCATTGTAGTGTTTTGTGGCAATCAAGCCAGTAAATAAATACAAAATTGATGTTTTGTCCATGAAGGAAAATTTATGTCAATACTGTCTAGTATGTATCTTAGCGTAGTGAGATCCAGGAGAAAGAACAGTGAACTTGACTTCAGAAGATATGTTTAAGTTCAAGTTTCAAATTCTTTGTAAACTATAAAATCCTATGGAAAGGGGAGTGGTAATTATAGACTTTGTTGGTCTGAATTAGTGTTTTAATCCACTGGAAGAGATCCTGACATTAAAAACTCCTTTATTAATTCAGATCAGCAACTCACCATAATATAATTGAAAAGAATTTGGGGGGGGGTCTAAGGGTAGGGATTGAGAGTTTAAGTAAATTCCTCATGAATGGCTTTGTCAGCATGCAACAGAGATAGGATGATTTCCTATCTCCAGTGGTAGCCTTTCTTTAGTCCCTACGCTGATGCTGATGCTGATGATGATGAGGGTAGAACTAAATTTAACCATATTTGATATTCATTTGCAAGTTTCTCAAAATGAAGATCATAGATAACTAATTCAAGCCAGAAGATCCTGGATGTTATTTCCATCATTATCCATGAATCCTGCACAAACTCAAACTTTTCTTCCTTTAGACCTGTGATCTCCCAGAGGTACAAATTTTTCCCCAAGTAATGCTTATTATGACCCATTCCCTTTTTCCCATCCTTTGGACTTTTGGTCATGTTCCTCTCAATGTCACCACAAAGATTTGACTCCACACGTTTGGAGGTCTTTCCCTTTTCTTTTGAATGAGACCCTTAGACATTTTAACCAAAGACTTGGATTTAGGAAACAAATGCCAAAGTATGTGGTAGTTGTATTTTTTATTTCTCTCCCAATTCTAGAGTGGGGGAATGGGGGAGAAAAGCATGAATAAGTTAAGCTTTCTCAGAATTATTTTGTCCCCACTGTTGAACATTTGTTTGATATGCAGGAGTTTCTGTGTTATGTTTTATTTATTCCCTCTCCTCTTCCTATGCTTTCACACAATACAAATATCTTGATGAAAGTTACACGTAGCAGTATGCCTTGCTAAGTGAATTTCCTGTGGTGCTGGAGAATAAGATTATTCTCCTCATTGCCCCAGATGATTTCATATTCACAGTTTCCTTCATCTATTGAAAAATATGAATCTAGTGAATTTTAGATTTTTTTGAGGAATGATGATAATGCATTCTTGGGACAATGAACCATCAGGATACCTGTGGCCTTCAGTTCAATATGACTCTTGACTCTGTGCCCTCTCACTTCCTGCTTACTTACCTACATATCCTGAGAAGTGATATCATACCCACATACACAGCAGAATTTCTGAAATAAGATGTTCATATAAATATATATATTTTGTGACCTTGAAATTATTCACGATTATATTACACAGGCATTTGCTTCTTTCTAACTGACCCAAACCTTTTTTGTGAGTTAGGAAACAAATTCAATTAAAAAACTATTTATTTAGAATCTATTGTGTGGGAAAAACTATCATACGCATTGTGGATAGGAAAGAAAGAGATCAGATCAATGATCCATTGGTTGGGGAAATTTTCAGAAGTGATGACTTCTTTAATAATACAGTTGACACCTTCTCTTCAACTTATGGAATTAGAGAGTTACCTTGTACTGGAGGGCTAAAATCTCAGATCTTAATGGACTTGGTTTAGCTGTTACTCAAGCTTCCATGCAGCCCTACTCAATATCCCAAGTAGAATGTTTCTATCCTGAAGGAATCTACCACAGCTTGCAACTTGCCAACCTAGCCATTTTGGAAGCCCAAGTTCCTGCCAAGCTTAGCATGGGTGTACATGACCTTGAGACTGTCTGATGATCTTCTCTAGAACCTTCTGGAAGTGTGTCTTTGTTGGGGGGGATTTGCAAGGCAATGGTGTTATGTGACTTTCTCAACAACACACAGCTAGGTATTAAGTGTCTGAGATCAGATTTGAACTCTGGTCCTTCTAACTCCAGGGCCAGTGCTCTATCACTGCCCTTGGAAAAGGACTTTTAACAGTCCTTTTAAATAGAATTTGCATAGTCTTCTCTTAGTTCTCTAAGTTTTCTAGAACACATCTACTTTTGGAAAGAACTTGTCTAAGCCTTTCACATCTCCATCAGGATATCCATTACAGATGATGGAAATAGGGTATAGAGCCAGCCAACAACCTTCCATGGGCAACTGGCAATAAGATTGGGACACCCCCATCCTCCCCACCCTCAGTCTTTGAATCTGACATAGTTTTTCCTCAAGTCATTTTTCAGCCATGGACAATAGTTTGCCCAGCAGGCAATATCACAGCAAATACATGTGGGATTGAGAAAAGAGAGTGAGAGAAAGATAAAAAGGAAGAAGAGGAAGATGAGAATCAAGGCAAGGGTGATGAGAAAACAGTAATAGCAGAAGAGGTCAGGAGAGGTATAGAGAAGGAAAAAGTTAAAGAGAAGCAAAGGAGAAGAAAGAGAAAATCTTGAAAGGGAATCATAAATAATATGGATTATCATGAAAAATATGTTGCCAAGAACAAACATAGATAATGGAATCCTTAACAATAAAAGCAAAACCCTCTCATCTCTAGAGTCCCTATATGACCAGGCACTAAGAACTTTGGCTTGTACATTAAGACAAACAGTGGGAACTTAGGAGACTTTTTCAAAGTCAAAGCAGCAGTAAAGTCAGGCACATTACCAAATGTGGGATTACTGCCTAGCTCTTCATTCTCCATCACTGGGAGAAACAACGAATGTGCTGTTATGATTCTTAACAAAGAATTCAGAAATGTCTCCTTTCATCCTCAAAGGAGGTTTTATCACTGCCAAGACTGAATCTTTTATTAGAACTAATGAGAGTTACCCATCACCTCATACAAACAGAGGCAAACTCATAGATTCTTTGAGATGCTTTCCCCTGGTCAGACAGGATCTATTCAGCCCAAAGCTGACTTTTAACTAGTACAGCCTTGCCACAAGGTTTGAAAATGCCAGCAGGGTTTGCACCAATTTCTCACTGAGTGACTCAGGATAGAACTGAGACCTGAAAAGGTGCTGCATTTGGATTGCCAATCATTCTTTTATTTTATATTGCTAACAAAAATACTTTTAGTTGCAAACTCACTGGGTCATCTTCGGCAGATTAGTTGTCCATTTGACACCTGCTTCACTTTTATAATGCAAGCAGTGGCTGATATTCATATCTTAACATGTACAGACTTTTTTGGATATATATATATATACATATATATATATATATATAAACATGTATGTCTATCAACATATATAATGTATATAATGCATACACACATTTTTATTTGACCTCCACAAAATGATCCCAGGGTAGGTACAAGAGAGCATTATCCCTATTTTACAGAATAAGATCCTGAGACCTAAAGTTCTCCAGCACTTAGTTAATAAGCATCCAAAGTGGTATTGGAGCCTAGCTCTTTGTTGTCTCCAGAGATAACATCCACTCTCTACCATGGACTTCTAGAAGCCAGGAGTCTATCCTATAAATTGGGAGCATGATGAGAAAAAAACTGCCACTGAAGCACAGTATTCTCCAGAGCAAGATATCATAGTAACCAAGACATGTGTCTTAATAAAAATCAGGTTGGTAACTCAGCAAAAAGCCAAGGCCTGTGCCAGATCAATTTAGTTAGACTAGCACTAACCAATAAATTAGGTCATTGTCTTCATGACCAAAGACCAGGAGTGAGGACTGGCAAGACCTTTTAAACTTAGGTTTCTTCCTTCTTATTGACTTAACAGCACATCATTAGGTTGAAAGTTACCTCAACTCCCCTTACTCGATCTTTGACAAGGGAGTAATTCCCTGGTGTCAGGGTTATTCTGGAACTGGAGAAAGTGAGTTGGCCTTCAGGTATGACTGATTATCCCCTTCTCTGACCCAGCTGCCTCTAGCAATCTTGGCTAGAAAAACAAGTCTCAATCAGCCGTCTATCCACCTACCTCCTCCTACACTCCACTGTTTAATTTAGTCTTTTCCCAGGAGACCAAGGAATTCCTAACTTTGAGGAGGGAAAGCAAGGAAAGCAGAGACATTCCTTGAGAGAACAAGCTGTTCTCTGTTGATAGAATGCAGAAATTGGGATCCTCTAAACTGGTTACTAAGCAAATGGCCGAGGGGTGAGTGACCAATTACTCAGTCTGCCTTAGTATCTACTAGGAAAAGTCTCCTGTTGAGTTAGTCTAAGAGGTATTTGACAAAATAGCAAAAGGATGGATTACAGAGTCATGTTAAATTATCAAATATTGCCACATGATAGCCCTTTTTCTTAGGAGCCAGGGAAAACTGGTTTCTTAAGAAATAGTTTACCCATCCATTCTGATTTCTATGTTGCATTTTTTTCACTCTCTGATAGTCTATGTTTTATGTCTTAAAGTCTTAGCATCTCCTATCCTGGACCTCTTGGACATTCCATGAGTCTATGGGTTGAAGGATTCCAGGTCTTGGACTGGAAAGGATCTTAGAAATCCTCTAGTCTTTCCCCTCATTTTACAAGTGAAGATGGGAAAGAGAGGATGTAGCCAAAATTTCCCAGATAGGAAGTTACAAAGTCAGCCAGTCATATGCAAAAGGAGGATGGTACTTGGGCACAGAATGCTACTTTCTCTGTACATTTTCCAACATCTGAGGTGTTGTGCTCAGTTTCTAGGTGGCATATTTTATCTAGGACTTGAAAAAATAATGTTTTGAGGGGAAGATGCCCTTGATAGTTACAGAAAAAGAAAATAGAATTGACTCAAAGAGCTAATCTCCCCCCACTACTCCTCCCCTGGCAAATATTTATTTTCCATATATATCTCTGTCTCTGTCTCTGTCTCTATCTCTCTGTCTCTCTGTCTCTCTCTCTGTATATATATATATATATATATATATATATATATATATATATATATATATATATATACATGTCCTTGGATAGAATGTATGCTCCTTGAGGGAGACATTTTTTTCCTAATAACCATATTCCTAGAACCTGGCTCATTGTCTGGAATATTAAAACAATGACCAGTCTTCTCATTCCATTTCTGTAGGAATTCCATAGTTTTCTCCATCTTCTTGGGGAAAATTACTCGACAATTTGTTTCTGAAACTTCTTGGCAGTTGACCCTCAAGTCATCTAGTGAGTCCATGTAAAAATGTGGGCTTGAACTCAGACCTTTTCTAATCAGAGCCTAGCTATTTCACTATGACAGAACAGGTCAATAGAAGCAGTTGGGCTTTCTCTAGCTTGACTCCAACTAAAGGGTGTTATTTTGGTCCTTTTTGAGAATGAAGGACAACAACCAATCAATCAAATCTCTAACCATCAAATGCACTTAAAATGCATCTTATTGGAAAGAACCCAAATGGTTTTGCTTAATGGAGACAATTGGCTTTTCCAGCTTCTTCCTGAAAGTCAGAGATGAGGGTTGGGGTGGCTCTACCCTAGCTCCTCACTACCTTTTCTAGGTAGCCTGCACTTAAGAAGCCTTGAGTTTAAATACAATCTCAGACTCTTTTTAGATATGTCATTCTGGTTGCATCCTTTCACCTTAATTTCAATTGTAAAATGAGACTAATAAAATCATTTACTTGATAGGGTTGTTAGCATTAATTGAGTTATTTCTAGATAACTGGCACAATGTCTTTCAGATAGTAGGCTCAATAAATTAATGTTCCCTTCACCACTCTGAATCTGCCAGTCCCAATGGGTGGAAGAGTCAATCTTAAAGTCAATAAATTGGGAGCAATTGAGTAATAATTTCTTTCCCAAAGGAAAGAGTTTAGTGGAGTTTGAGAAAAACTTCCTATACCTTAGACGTATAGAATATAAGAAATGGAAAGAACCTTATAACATGAAGTGGCAAAACTAAAATGAATGTAAGAACATAGAATGTTAGAGAATACCATAGAATTTCAGAATATCATCTAAACTTTAAGCTATAATCATAAACTATCAGAGCTGAGGATGAAAGACTTTAGGATGCCAAAGATGGAAGTGACCCAAGACAAAGAACTGTTACAGACTGGGTGGTGAGGGCTAGTACATAGGATGTTTGATGTTGCTGAGATTTAAGAGCTCTTCAGTTAAATAGTGTTCAATCAGTCCAATTGATTTGACATATTTGTTGCCATGTTCTAGTTGTAGAGATTCTTTATCTACCTGTTATTCTATCTCTCCCCGCCAAATTAAGAATCATTTTCCTTGGGCACTGTAATGCTTGAAACTTTATATACATAAATTTTTAAGCAGTTCATCCTTCTCCCCAAAACACTGCCTTTCTTTTCCATTTGGGTAAAATAGAAATTCTTCTCAATTTGTTATGGGAGAATTCTAATTTTTTTTTTTATGAAAGCAGTTTTTGGAATGCATTGTATTATGAAAAATTCTAATTAATTACTTTCAAAATGAACTGCACTATATGACCAGAAATTAGCAATGAATAAACAAATTCAATGATAATGAAATGTTTGACCTCAATTTTTCTCCAGTGATGTTAGGGCAAAATGTTTAGGGAAGGCAATAGCCAAGTTCTCTTTGCCTTATCTTTGTGTTAATGCCTTGGCCTCCTCTCTAAAGGTATTCATATCTTATCAATCTCTTGATTACTATGACATAAATTATTCTTTTCCCAAAAATATCAAATTAAAGATGCAATTTTCCCCCATCACTTTTTTTTTTGCAAGGCATACGGGGTTAAGTGGCTTGCCCAAGGCCATACAGCTAGGTAATTATTAAGTGTCTGAGACCGGATTTGAACCCAGGTACTCCTGACTCCAGGGCCGGTGCTTTATCCACTATACCACCTAGCTGCCCCAATACCACCTAGCTCCCCTTCCCCCATCACTTTTCATGGATACTTCTGTAATCATCCACTGACACCTTAGAACTTTTGCATCATCTAAAACCAATAAAATCAGAAGATTGGAGGGCTCAGCATACTGAGAACTCTTAGAACATGAGTGAAGAGAGGAGGGAAAGAAAAGGAGCAGTCAAGATTTGTGAGAGATTGACTCAATTGGCCAAATGGTAAAGAGTTTTGATGGAAAAATATTTTGAATTTCTCATACGATAAGCTGCTATAATCAATGTTTAATAGTCCTATTTCCACATTTTAAATACTAGATTAGAATAGCTAAGTTTCCCCTTCCCTTCTCCCCCCCTTCCCTTCCTTTCTTCCTATCTTACTTTTAGGATACATATAGTTGCCATGATTGATCTGTAAGGACACTCAGAGGCGTGTTGATTATCTCCTAAAATGTTGGTACCACGTTTTCAGGCAGAGCCTGAAAGAGGAGAGAATTTCACCCTCATATTCTGCATGGGAAAAACTTGAAGGAAGCTAAAGAGTCTAAGACAAAAGGGAAGTACATTGGAGTCAGGGGAACAGCCTATGCAAAAACATTGAGGTAGGAGATAGTATGAACCATTCAGAGAATATCCAATGTGGTAGAGGCTGGAAAAGGAACTCATTATGTAATAAACATTGAATGGTAGGTTTGACTTCTCTTTTTGGTCCAAGTTCTTTCCATTACACCCCTATGATTTCTTGGGTGCAAGCATTCAAGATGGCAACTTAACCAAAGGGATCCTTTACATTTTTGTCTTCCTATGTGCAGTGTTTGATGCACTATAAGAGTTTGTTGAATTTAATTGAATAATGTTGATTACTCTTTAGAAAGATAGCTTAAGAGCGAGCTATCTGGGGTGGGGAGCAGGAATACCATATCATACTGATTTTATTACAGTCTAGCCAACAATGCAGCACTGGTTTTCTTTGCAAAACCAGACCAGGGTTTGTAGTTTGTCCACTGGTTTTTATCTCCTTCCTGCCAGAGGTGAGAACCAGGGCTTAGAACTGAGGATACCAGCAGGATTAGAATCAAAAACATTTATTATGAACCTAACAAGATCTGCTACTGGCTCTGGGGACTAGGATGAAAAAAAGAATGAGTCTTTTACCCTACCTTTCATCTCCTCATCTCTGCCCCCTTCATCTTACAGTAGAACCCTCCTTTCATGGAGTTCATAGGTTATTGAAGGGAAAGGTACACACACTTCATAGGAGGGGGGAGGACAGGGGAGAGGGGAGAGGGAGAGAGGGAGAGAGGGGGGAGGGAGGGAGGGAGGGAGAGAGAGAGAGAGAGAGAGAGAGAGAGAGAGAGAGAGAGAGAGAGAGAGAGAGAAAGGGAGAGAGGGAGAGAAAGAGAAAGAGATAGAAAAGAGAATATTGGTTGGCAGCTGGGCTGGGGAGAAGGAAGGCTCTGATCTACAATTTAGCAGAGGCCTTTTCCCAAAGAAAGACCTCAGCTCCTTTGGGGGATTAACAAAACTGCCAAATTGACAGTTTTAGTTTTCCATTAAAAGAATAATTATCTGTTACAGTAATTACCCATTGTCAATTTACCCATCTGCTGATCATTGTGTAAAGCTTGCTTTTCCCCCTTTTTTAACATGATTTTTAGAGGCATTGAGCAGCTTGCTAGATAATAGTGCCAACAATACCATCTATCTGGGGTGATTAAAGGTGTGTTTGTGTGTGTGTGTGTGTGTGTGTGTGTGTGTGTGTGTGTGTGTGTCTGTGTGCTCCAGTACCTGTGAATCTGATGGATGAGTTTTCTATTTAGAGCAAGGGATGATGTTAAATCTATCCAGTCCTACCCATTCCAACAATTCAATTTAATTAATATAAACATTGTCAGATTTTTTTTGGGGGGGGAATACAAAGGAAAAAAAAGAAACTCAGTTTATGTTCTCATGGAGTTTATAATTTAACTGGGAAAACCATAAACAAAAAAAGTCTGGAAAGGGTAGGACTAGGGTTTGGGGGGGCACGTGATAACCTCCTGGGAGACATCTTGTTCTTTGGAGATGAAACTAGACAGAGAAGCAGAGGTAAAGTGGAGTGAGCTGAAAGTCCAAGGTCCCTGCTTTCTATAAAGACTTTAGTGGATCCTTGGTAAGTCTGACCTCCAGTCCTCCAATTCAAGGGAGGGGAAGATGAGGGAGGTGGTCTCAGTCCAGGTTTGAATTGGCGGCATGGTGTGATATTAGAAATGTCCTGGGAGGGACATGAAACCAAGAAGAGATGCAGTGAAGGAAAGAAAAAAAATGAGGACCTACTTTGTGCTAGGCAGCATGGTAATATGGATCTGGAATTAGTCTCAGGTATAAAGATGCAGCTCTCTCTCACACATCTGCCCACTATGTGTCCTTGAGAAAGTTAGTTCCTAGAAGTAGCTAGAAAACTTCAGGACTGGATTTGGAGTTGGGAAGAGCTGAATTCAAAAACCTGTTTTTCCCCTTAGCTGTGACATTGGGCAATTGATGCCATCTGTCCCAATCTCTGTTCTGTCACCTTTAAAATGGCAATGATGACAAGAACATTTACTTGACAATTTACTCCACAAGTGTGGAGATCGAGAGAGACACTCTATGTAAAGTATTTTCTTTACTTTGGAGCAGTTATATGAAGGCTAACTATTATATCAACCTCTCACTTCCCTAAGATGGTTCTCTAATAACCATGAGTTTTGCACATGTAGCAGACACATGCACGCACACACATAACAGCACATGCATGTATTCACATGCAGCTGATGGGTGTGTGCACACAACACACACATATATATCCATGTACCCACACATTCATGCATATCTATGCATGTGAACATGTGTGTATAATGCCTGCATAATATATTCATCCATGTTGCATGTAGAGCATATGCATCTTCAGGTCCATAGCCATATCTATCTTGATGTCTATATCTCCTTAGCTCTCTCTTCATCTCTATTTCTCTAGCTAACTATCATCTATCTATATCAGCTGGCTGGTGCAGTAGATAACAAATCTCTGCTTCATGAGTCCAAATCCATTATTCACTGCATCATCTTAAGACAGTCACTTAACCCTGCTTCCTTCAGTTTTCTCAGCATATGATAAACCACTTCTCTGTCTTTCCTAAGAAAAACCCAGTGTCCTCATGAAGAGTCAAACAGCCCCACAGAGAAACACATATTGATATAGAATAATGATTATTATCATTTATTTTATAGAGTGCTTTAATGTTTGCAATTTAATTCTGAAATCAATTGCAAATCAATCCCTTTAATTCTGAAGAAGGCATCTGAGGTCAAATTTGAACTCAGATCTTCCTGACTTTAGGCCTAATGCTCTCTCCATGGTGCTCCATGGGAGGGCTACCTACCTCTATTATTGAACCTGGAGTCAGGAAGGTCTTAGTGCAGATCTAGCCTCAGACACATGATAACTGTCTGAGCAGGGACAAGACTGTTTGTTAACCCCTGTTGGTTAAACAGCAAAATGATGATCATAACAATGGATTAATGGATTTGTGAGAATCAATTGAGAGAATATTTGTGTTTAGTTCAGAGTGCTTGGTGTGTAGTAGGTGTTTAATAAATACTTTTCCCTTTTCATAGTATTATCTTCCTTGATTCTTAGGAGCATACTATGAAGTAGATATTATTATTTGCACTTTTTGTGGTTGTTTAGTCATTTTAGTTGTCTCACTCTTTGTAACCTCTATTGGGGTTTTCCTAACAGAGAAACTGTAGTGGCTTACATGTCCTTCCTTCCCCAATACATTTTGCAGATGAGGCTGCAGAGGAATAAAGGATTAAGTGACTTCCTCAGGGTTACACAACTGATAGGCATCTGAGGCCACATTTGACACATTTGAACTTAGATCCTCCTGACTATAGGCCTAATGAGCTCTCCATGGTGTCCTATTTACTTTTTTCCAGATGAGAAAAATGAGGCTGTTAAAGATTAATAGTAACCTAATAGCAGAGCCAAGATGGCGACAAGAGAGGATTGTCCCTTAGGCGCTCTCTCATAAAACTTCTAAACGAAGGACTCTAACTAAATTTTCCAGAGATAGAACCCACAGAGGGACCCAATGAGGCAGTTCTCCTACTCAAGGTAACCTGGAAAATAGCAGAAAGGCCACCCCAGAGGGGTGGCCCACAATAGCTAAAGAACTTGAGCCTCCTGGAGGTAGTCCCAGGGCACTTGGAGCCATGGCTCACAGCAGTGGGGGAGTTACATGAGCTATGCCCTGGGGAGCACTGGGCACAAATTGGGGGAACAGGGGGGGACCTCTGCCAGAGGGAGCATGTGGAGCCCAGCCCTCAGGGCACACAGCCAGCAGCTTGGTCTTTTGGCAGCCCAGGTCCAGGAAACAGAAGCAGGAAGAGCCGGTAAGTAGCAGCCCCCAGGGCATGAGCCCATTGGACCTAGGGAGGGGAGTGAAGAGAGAGACTGCTGAGCTCTGTCCTCTGCCCCTGGAACAGGCTCTGGGGCTCTGACCACATTCAGATCCTGATCGCCATCTAGGCCCCCCATAGAACAGCAGCCCCCCCCCACCTCAGGCCCATGGCAGATGGGGGCGCTTATGGTCATTCACAGACCAGGAGGGAGGACAGAGCTTCACACACTGAGACCCTTGTGGGAGTGTCAAAAAAGCTGAGGAAGCACCCCCAAAACAGGCTAAGGATGGGAAAATGAGCAAGCAGAGAAACAAGAGGAAGACCATTGAGAAATATTTTGCCTGTGAACCCAAGAAGGATCAAAACATTCAGTCTGAAGATGAGGAAGCACAAGCTCCTGCATCTAAAGACTCCAAGAAAAACAGAAATTGGGCTCAGGCTATGACAGAGCTCAAAAAAGACTTTGAAAATCAAATGAGGGCCTTAGAAGAAAAACTGGGAAAAGAAATGAGAGAGATGCAGGAAAAACATGAAAATGAAGTCAGCAGCCTAGTCAAAAATTCAAAAAAATGCTGAAGAAAATAGCATGCTAAAAAGCAGCTTAGGTCAAATGGATAAAACAGTTCACAAAGTTATTGAGGAGAAGAATGCTTTAAGAAGCAGAATTGGCAAGATGGAAAAAGAGATAAGAAAGCTCTCTGAGGAAAACAAATCCTTCAGACAAAGAATAGAACTCAGAGAGATTGATGAATTTATGAGAAATCAGGACACAGTACTCCAAAACCAAAAGAATGAAAAATTAGAAGAAAATGTAAAACATCTCATTGAAAGAAGAACTGATATGGAAAACAGATTTGGGAAAGATACTTTAAAAATTATTGGAATACCTGAGAGTCGTGATCAGGAAAAGAGCCTTGACATCATTTTCAAAGAAATACTACAGGAAAATTGTCCTGATATCCTAGAAGCAGACAGCAAAATAGAAATGGAGAGAATCCACCGATCCCCCTGAGAAAGAGATCCCCAAAAAACCAACCCCCAGGAATATTATAGCCAAGTTCCAAAACTCCCAAGTCAAAGAGAAAATATTACAAGCAGCCAGAAGGACACAGTTCAGATATGGTGGAGCTGCAGTCAGGATCAAACAGGACTTAGCAGCAACTACATTGGAAGCTCATAGGGCTTGGAATATAATATACCAGAAGGCAAAAGAGCTTAGAATGCAACCGAGAATCAACTACTCAGCAAAACTGAATGTCTTCTTCCAGGGAAAAAAAGATGGACTTTCAATGAACTGGGGGAATTTCAAATGTTCCTGTTGGAATGGCCAGAGCTGAACAGAAGGTTTGATCTTCAGATACAGGACTCAGGTGAAGCATAGAGATTGGAGGAGAAGGGAGAATATGAGCGACTAACTGCATGTATTCCTGCATAGAAAAATGACACTGATAATACTCACATGAACCTTATTTAATAGAGCAGGTAGAAGGAGCTTTTTGTAGATGAAGCACAGGAGAAAGCTGAATTTGAAGATAAATATAGTGCAAAAATGGAGTCAATAGAAAAAAGGGAAATGAAATGGGAGAAAGAAAAAGGAGAGGGGAGAATAGGCCAAGATATTTCATATAATAAGATTTTTCTTTATTACAATGAGCTATTGCAATGATATGGAAGCGGGGAAGGTAAGGGGGAATGAGGGAATCTTTGCTCTCATCAGAGGTGGCTAGGAGAAGAAACAGCATATATACTCAATGGGGTATAGACATCTGGAGTAAGAAGTAGTGGGGAGCAGGGGGAAGGGGTGGGGATGCGAATGATGGAGGAGAGGATGGACCATGGGGGCAGAGTGGTCAGATATAACACATTTTTGTTTTTTATTGCAAGTGGCTGGGATTCGATGACCTGTCCATGACCATAGGGCCAGGTGGATGCTGGGCCTAAGGCGTGGTATGGGGGCTCAGGGCCTCTTGGCCCCAGGGCCAGGCATCTGTCTTCTGTGCCACTCAGCTACCCTACAGCTGAGTCAGTGAAAAAAGAGAGAAAATATAGTACATGGTAGTGGCGAAATACAAAAGGAGGGAGTTGCGATGAGCAATGCCAGTGGTAGTAAACTATGGAAGTAACTTCTGTGATGGACTTATCATAAAGAATGTGATTCACCTGCGACAGAGTTGGTGGTGCTGGAACACAGACTGAAGCACATTTTTAGTATTATTATTATTTTTTTGGGGGGTGCAGGGCAAATGGGGCTGCGTGGCCTGCTTGCGGCTGCATAGCAGGGTGATCGTTGGGTGTCTGAGGCTGGATTTGGACCCTGGTGCTCCTGGCTCAAGGGCCAATGCTCTGTCTGCCACCTAGCCACCCCTACTATTATTATTATTTTATTTTATTTTGGTCTTTTTTTCTTTTCTTTTTTTGCGGGGGGAGGTTTTGCAGGGCAGTGGGTTTGGGGTGACTTGCATGTCACACAGCTGGGTGAATGTTGGGTGTATGGGGCTGGATATGGGCTTGGGTGCTCCTGGCTCCAGGGCTGGTGCTCCATCCATTGCGCCACCTGGCCATACCTACAATTATTACTAATTTCTTTTTAATTTTAATTTTAATTTTTTTCTCTCCCCTTTACTTTATCGCTCAAGCGAGTCTATTTTTTTTGGGGGGGTGGTATTTTGTTTACTCTTAAACAAGAATATTTTATTAATATATAAAAAATTTGTATAAATGAGAATAAATAAATATTAAATTAAAAAACATAGTAACCTAATAGTTAATAGTTCCATGTAGCTAGAAAATCTCTGAGGCAAGATTTGAATCTATGTCTTCCTGATTCCAAGGGAGGCCATCTACCTTCTTTTGAACTGGGACTGTTGCTGGCATTCCTATTGTACCTCTAGAGGTAAAATGCTTGACCCACCCAAGAAGGACAAGAGCAAAAACAGTGCCAAGAATGTTTTCATTAATCAGATGATAGATCAGATTTTGTCATAGTTCAGACCACAAACAATGGAGAATAGCAAATTGTTCTACTCACTTCTTCAACCATATTTTCCCCAGAACCCCAAAACTTTGGTTTTCTGCAAGCTGCCTGATGGACCATGTGGGAGTATGGTTGCAGAGCTGAATAGAGCAATTCATTCACCTTGCTGACGAAAGATTATGTTGTCTCAAATTTGTCACCAAAAAATACCATTCTGGTGTGGCCTGCCAGACATGACTAAAATGCCTCACTGATTTTGGAGGGCCCCAAATCCTAAAGGCCAAGGATTCCCACAGTTTCCAGATATACTTACAAATCCTATTTCCTACTAGATTAGGCCATGAAACAATGACTGTTCCACAAGAGACAGAGAGAAGCATATCTTTGTACATCACTCCCCTCATAATTGACATAATGTACAAGTCATGCTATCATTGATTTGATGTCATGGTCCTCTGCGATTAGGAAGGACAACAAAAAGAACAATTCTATTTTTTGTTTCCTCTATTGGTGCAAATCAAAGAGGCACACATGCTCTCATTCTCCTTTACTATATCCTATTCATCTTCTGTTTAGGTTGCTTTGTATATATTTGTTTGCAAGTTGTCTCCCCATTAGACTGTAAGCTCCTTGAGGGTAAGGACTGTCTCTTACCTATTTGTGTCATTATCAGCACTTAACACTTAAAAATAAATGTTTATTAATTATTTGATATATAGTTATTTGAGGGCTCCTGGAGAAGACTCTTCAGTTGTTCATTGAAGGAATGGAAGGTTCGTAAAGAGTGGGGATGTGATACTGTTGAGCATTCCAGTTTGCCGTGACAGCCTATTTAATTGTATGCACTAACCCTCCCATGCCCTCTTTCTTTAGACATACATTTCTGGAAATTTCATCACTTTTCTAGAAGACTAGGGTTCAGTAACTTGGACCACATTGAATCATGTTTCCCCTCCTGGCAGCTGCCATCCATGGGACCTGGGGACTCTGCCAATGCCTCTGTTCATTTAGTTCCAGAATGTTCTTCCTTTTTGTCCTTGTCTCCCTGCCCCTCTGGTCCTCCTTTGGCTCCAACCCCACTCATCCAAGTGACCATGTTATTTAAAATTCCTTTTGGGATTACAGGGACATTTACAGTTTCAAGTGCATTGAAATTATCCATTATTTACACATTGTTACTAAATTAGTTAATTGACCATGGCTTGTAATTAAATCTGAGATGGATATTAAATTATTCATGTTGTAAATAAATTAATGCTCAGAGATTCTGCCTGGCAGTTCTTTGGAATTCCTGATTACTCATCAAGACCTCAGTGGCTTATCAATGATCAACTCTAATGGAGTTTAATGGTGCACATTTGGATGCTATGTGGCCTTAAAAAGTTAGTTGGGCTAATTTGGATTCCCTAGGTTTAGACTCACCTTTTTCTCAGGAAATTTCCTCTAATTGTGATAAAACATGAGTAAGCTTCTGTATGCATAAGACAAAAATAGGTTCAAGGGAGACATATTTTTGCCACACGTTATCCAAATGCAGGGAAGAAAGGAGGGAAAGAGAAGACAGGATCCTTGATTTAGCCTCTTGTGTAGTCAGAGCATCTTTGGATTCAGTTATTGATACTATAGTTTCTGAAGGAAGAGATTAGAACTCATGTCATTTGCCTGGGGTGAAGCAGAATGATTAGCCTCAACAAAGAAGACTCCTGGGAAGACATAATGTCTATGTACACATATTTAAAGGGCTACCATGTGGCAGAAATTTGTTTTCTTTGGACCTGTCAGACAGAACTAGCAGCAATGAGTGACAGTTGCAAGAATGCAAATTTAGTTTTCCTGTACAGGAAAACTAATCTGAATATTTTAGGGTAGACCAAAATTAGAATTGTTGTTGTTCGTTTGTCTCAGCCATGCCTAACTCTTGGTGACGTCATTTAAGGTTTTCATGGCAGAGATACTAGAATGGTTTTCCATACTGTTCTTCAATTAAGGGAAGTAGAGACTTGGGCAGGGTCACATAGGTAGTAAATGTCTAAGTCAAATTTGAGCTAAAGATGAGTCTTCCCTGACTCTAGCCTGGAGCTTTATCCACTTAACTACATGGTTAGCCTCCCCCCCAAATTGAAAATTAATTACAATTAGGTCTGCCTAGAAAGATGATAGTTTCCCCAATCTCAGAGGTCTTTGAATAGGTGCTTGACGACTTCCTAAGAATATCATAGTGTTGCACTAGATGATATTTTTTGACCTTCATTCTTGAAGAAGACCATGTCATCAGGGGAGGTGATGCCAGACAATTCCTTAAATTGAATGTGAGAGAGGGGGTGCTGTGCTAAGATGACTGCTATGTATGTTTCCTGACATGGTGACCTGTGTGATCTTGGACAAGTCCCTTTCCTTCCTCCACTTTTTCATCTGACAAATAAAGAGGGGAGGCTTGGTCAGTGGCTCTTGACCTGGACTTTTGAACTTTTTCTTAACATTTTACCTTGTACATAGTAGAAGCTCAATAAATGTCTGTTGAATAACTATTGATTTCAATAATTTTCATCTTGTGTATTTTATTTTAAGCATTAAAAATCAACACTGATTCTCAAAAGTCAGTTGATTTTTCCAGAGTACTGAAGGAATAAACAACTCACAAAAAATGGCAAGAATCCTGGTCTAGATGATCTTTAGTGCAGGCTCTTCATGAAGGGGAACAGGTCCTAATTCCCAAGGAAACCTCCCATATTTCATCCTATCCATGATTAGTACTCATGATTGGAGGTAGGAGGTTGCTCATTTTAGACTCATCCTTAAACTCTTATATTTTCAAGTCATTTAGAAGATATAAAAGATAGAAATAGAAAAAGTTGTTTGCATAAATAATACTTTTTTTCTGGGATTCAGTGGCTCAGTTGGGCAGCTTTCCCCACCATAGTCCAACATGGAACCCCAAGATGACATAGATAGGAGGCAGTATGCCTCTGGGCAATCCTGTTTCTAAATCAATTTATCAGGACATTTTTTTGCTATTCCTTGAGATTCTAGCACCCGACTCTATCATGACCTCTACATGCATTATTTTTTTTTTTTGCCTGGAAAATGCATTAAGTAGAATAGATTATCAATAAAGTCCCTTCAAGCTCTAATCATTCTCATATTATTATCTGTAAAATAGACAAACAAATCTGCTTCCTATATTTTGAAACAACTCTTTTTGTTAAGCTTATGAGATCTTGGGCAACAATTGCTTCCTCTCCATACAGGTTTCTCAAGATGACTATGGAAATCAGAATGAACAAATGTTCCTTTCTAGAGAAAACCTATTTGGATACTGTCAGTCTGCAGCTACTATCTCACTCTGACTTCACACTCTGGAGCCCTGTTTTTTCTTCTCTGATATAATTTTATAAAATCTCATGTATTGATTTTTTCCTGCAATCTTATCCCCCTCTTAGATTAGGAACTCTTTTGAAGAAAGAAAACTTAAAGATGTCAGATCCTGATTCCCATGTCTACTGGGTTTAGTCCACATTTTTGTAGAAGGATCACGAATCCTCATTGCAGGAGGAAAAGCTGGATTACAATCCAACTTGAGATATTTATTAACTATAGGACCTTGGAGAAGCTATACATTTTCTCAGACTCAGTTTCCTAATTTTTAAAAGAAAGATTGGATAGATATTAATGCCTCTTTCATATCTAAATCTCTCATTCTATCAATTAAATTTGTTATTTCAGAGCTGGAAACCAACCACTACACGTACAAGGTGTCTGAGAAAGACATATGGAATTAATTTGTTCCTGCGACCACATTGTAGAGTTAAAAGGAACCAGGAAAAGTCACCTGATTCGGTTCTCTCATTTCAAAGATACAAACAAATAAGATGGAGATATAAGGAAGGAATTGTCCAACCTGACAAAGGCAACATTAATTAGCCAAGATTCAAAACCAGAACTGTCTCAGGACCATATTCATCAAGTGACTCAGATTTTGTATTCTATTATGAGAAAGGACTCACTAATTGGAATTGGAAATAATTGATGTTAGCTGATATTTTTATAGTGTTTTGGGGCCAAGCATTTTAAGTTATGACTCAAGATTTGCTAAGCTGGAACCCAGTGGGTTTTAATATGGATGATTCTTCCTTCAACTCATTTTGTTGTTTTTCTTGTTTTTCTTTCACACATGTGAAGAGGTAGGAATAATGTATATTTCCTTCAAGAGCCAGATGGGCAGAAGACCAACAGCTCTGTCTCCTACTCAGCATTTCGGGTTTAGGGATCCCAAAAGAGAAGCTGCCACTTACTCTTAGACTCTAGGTTAACCTTGAAATACTGCAATTTAAATCCTATTGCTCCTGGGTCCCCACTAATATATTGTTCATTGACTTGTCCTACAGACAAATGGCTTTAATGAAAGCTATTTACTATAGTATTAGAGTAAAAACTTGGTACAATATGCCACCCCCAAAAATGAAAAAAAAAAAACTAAGAAATAACAATGAAAATTGAGCACATTCTTTCAGAAGTATGCACAGAATCCATGGAACTCTGGAGAGTGGACCTACTGTATTCCATGGTAATGGTGGAAACATGCCTATTTCAGTTACTGATGCTGTCCATCCCTATACTGACCATTGATGAATCCTTTGATGGGATCAGTGGATATATTAAGCTTTCAAGGTTGGTCTGACACTATCATCTTGGAATACCCATTTGCTATTTGCCTAAGATTGGCAAAGAACAAACACAATGAGATAGAAACATTGATATAATTACACTGACCAAAGTTGGGTGCGAGAAAGGCTGGAGACCCTCTGCTTACCTGGTTCTTGGAGGAAGTACAGAGTATTTCTGACTCCTCACAGCTATGAGGGAAAAAACTAACAAAGGGATTAGGAGAAAAAGCATCCATTTTACAAGCCATTGAATTCCAGTTCAGTAAAACTAAAGTCATCATATAAAATTCTTGGAGTGTAGTAGGCATAACAGAAATGTTGGCTATTACAGCTTTATTCAAACCCTTCTAATTCCACGGTCGATTACTGAACCCTTCATCAAGACACATTACAAAATCTTGAATCATTTTGAATTGGAAACACACTTCCCCTAAGATTCCATGTGGTTGCTTGGATTACAATCCAGGAAGAAACCCTATTGGCCAGTCTATCTATCCCATCCATAATCATTGAATTTCCAAAGGAACTCAGTAGCCACCTAGTCCTAGTTATGCCTTACAAAGGATTCCTACTAGAGGCTACAGATTATTCATGAAATCAGTCTCTGCTTGGTGACCTCCAGGGAGTGCCACCCTCCACTTCAATTCCACTTTTAGAAAATGCTAATTGTTAATATATTTTCTTCCTTCCACAGAACCTAAATTTATCTTTTAGCAATTGCCACTCACTGCTTTTGGCTCGGTCTCTGGAGGCAAACACAACAAGCCTTATCCTTCTGAGCAGGCAGCTAGATGGAATAGTGGAAAGAGCATTGGTCCTAAAGTCAGGAAGAAGTGAATTCAAATGCAGCTTCAACCACGTCTTAGCTGTGTGACCCTGGGTAAGTCACTAAATTCAGTCTGCTTTGGTTTCATAATCTGTAAAATGGGGATAATAATAGATCTATCTTCCAAGATTAATGTAAGGATCAAATGAGATGATATAATAAAAGTCTGACTTCTCTAAAGTGATCATTCTTCTTTTGTCACTGCTTTTTCTCTCCCAAATGATGGTATTTCAAAGATTGGAAAACTATTCTCCTGCCTCCTTGAATTTCTTCTTCTTCAGGAGAAGTACTCCAAGTTTTGTCGACTTGTCATTTGGCATAGATTCAAAATTCTCTACCATCCTTATTGCATTCCTTTAGAGGCTCTCCAACTTGTCAATATTGTTCTCATCTGAATTCAATATTCCAACTGTAATTGGGAGAAGAGCAGGACTCTGGCCTTTTTAGGACAAGTTCTGCTCTCTTCCCACCCATGCGATCAAGGGTAGATTAGCAATTAGAGCATGGTGTGATCTTTTCCAGTAAAATGGTCGACTTTATGATGATACAACTTCCTTCTGTTTTTGTTCTTCTTGGCTCCTCCACATTCCATGTCCCTCTCTCACCTTCAGGACATAGTACACAGGTAATTAATCATGGTTTGATAACTAGTAGAAATGAATTGATTTAAATGAATTAGAAATAGCAGGATATGGGGAAAGAATATGAGATTTGGAGTAAGAGAAGTTAGCATCAAATTCTGTTCCTGCTACTTATAAGAATATTAACCATAAGTATCTAAAATATAAAATCTTGGACTCATAACTCATTTCTGAGCCTGTTTATCATCTATATAATGATGAGATGTAAATAGTTGTTTTTGGAGGGCACTTCTATGTCTAGAAAATCTTGGATTTTATGATCCTATAATTTGAACCCCAAATGTCCAGACATTATAGCAGTGTTCTTCTTTCCTTTGTATCTGTCCAATTTCTAATTCCTTTGGGACCATTCCTATTACTTCCTAAAACATGCAGACAAATAATAGAAAAAACCAAAATAAAACAAAACTCGGAAGTGAGGGGAGTCAAAGAGTTCTCAGTAAGCGGTCCTCTGTTCTGTGCCAATTTGCTGTGATTCCATGGGGATAATGATTACACATCCTATGTATATATATATATATATATATATATATATATATATATATATATATATATATATATATATTAGACCCTGGAGCTATAAAATACAGATTCTAAGTTCACTGGCTTAATCATGGGAAGTTTACCTAGAGACCCTCTAACCTTGTTTTTCCTTCAGCTGATGACTTAGCTGAGTGTAGCAGAGATAATTCAATTATATGCAAAGTCCTCTAAATTATTTTTGTTCTTTTGGACCACCTCATGACTATAGTAGGGCAACTAAGGGTGTGGTGGATACATCGTTGGTCTTGGAGTCAGGAGGACAGGAGTTCAAATCCAATCTCAGATATTTATTAGTTGTGTGACCTTGGGCAAGTCATTTAACACTAATTGCCTCACACCCAGGGCCATCTCCAGTCATTCTGATTCTTATCTGGTCACTGGACCCAGATGGTTCTGGAGGAGACAGTGAGGCTGGCTGACTTAGCACAGCACTCCTTCACTCCAATCCAATTCATGTACTTGTCATGGCATACCCTGATGTCATGGTCTTCTTTGAGAATGAAGGACAAGATTTTATTATTATTATTATTATTATTATTATTGGAGATGCCTCTCACTTCACCCAACATATGAAAAGCAAGGTCTATCAAGCAATGAGATTATGTATTTTATCATTTCTTTTTTGTATATTTGAGTAAGCTCTCAGGGATGATAGATGAGCCATGGTACAGTATCAGAAAACTCTGGACCCTCATTGCCTGCTGCGTTATTTACTCATACTGATGGGAATATGATGGGAAATTTAATATCACCTTCCCTGATAGCAAGAAGAGACAAGGACCAAGGAACTCAGCCTCCCCTGGAAGCAGAGATCCGATTGCCTGACCCAGGCATAATTTGCCTAAAATCACTGTGTAAAATAAGGAGATCTCATTAAGAGTTTTTCTGAGAAAGAAGCCTTGATTTCCAACTTACAGTTTTGAAGAGAACTGTGGACTTGGGGAAGCTTCTGCTTACCCTACATGAAGTTGTATAGCTAAAGGCATAACACAAAATATTATAACTTAAGAATTGTGAGAATGAAAATCACATCATCAAATATAAATGGATAAATCTTAGTCGTTTTCCAAGATATGTGTCTGAAGGGCACATTAAAAACAAATCTAATAAAATAAATTAGATACTTCAAGCTCTGTCCTTTCAGGTAGAATAGACCTAGAGATCCTTCCAGTTTTGACATTCCATGCTCCAAGATTTTTTCTAGCCCCGACATCCTTAGTTCTTTGACACAAGATCCTTCCAGTTTTGAGATTGACTATACTAAGCAACCTCTCTATTCTCACATTCCAGTTTTCAAGAACCCTTCCAGTGTTAACTCTCTGCTCTACCTGCCTCCTAGTGCTAATATTCTCTCTTCTAAAGTCCCTTCCTGCTCTAACATTCTAGGTTCTAAGAATGTAAAACAGTTCTTGAATTTTATATTTGAAGCCTACCAACTCCTCATCTAAACCCATACATTCAGAAGTGATAATACTTTGAGAGTCAGGAATACTAGGGTTCAAGTTACAATATTAGAGTGGAGATGTCTTTCAGATATAGGTTGGACCAAATAGATGTTAATCATTAAGTCATGTAATTCTATTGTCAGAAGTCCTGATTCTGCCAACCCAAAACATTTATGTGACCAAGTATAAGTCATTTAATTGTTTTTTAGGTTTTTGCAAGGCAGTGGGGTTAAGTGGCTTGCCCAAGGCCACACAACTAGGTAATTATTAAGTGTCTGAGGTCGGATTTGTACTCAGGTCCTCCTGACTCCAGAACTGGTGCTCTGTCCACTGTGCCACCTAGCTGCCCCTAGTCATTTAGTTTTTAAGTGACCAAGTCATCTCTTTGAAATAACAGCTTAGATATCCCATAGTAGTTTGCATTAGTGGAGGGAATTTCCATCCTGGGACTTTCTCATGGTACTGAACTTGCAGTACTGCACTTTATCATAATTGTTATTTTTATAACCATTCATTAAGGGGTGGCTAGATGGCACAGTGGATGGAGCACTGGCCTTGGAATCAGGGGGACAGGAGTTCAAATTCAGCCTCTGACACTTACTACCTGTGTGACCTTGGGTAAGTCACTTAACCCAGATTGCCCCATATCCAGGGCCATCTCCAGTCATCCTGATTCATATCAGGCTCTGGAGGAGAAAGTGAGCCTGGTGATTTAGCACAGCACCCCCTCACTCAAATCCAGTTCATGTGCTTGTCATGGCATCGCTTTCCTGATGTCGTGGTCTTCATCGAAAATGAAGGACAAACATTTTATTATTGTTATTGTTATTGTTATCATCCTCCGACATTAATGTTGCCCCTTTCCATTGTCAATGTATTTATAATTCTTTTTTTCCAAAAACATTAAAAATGTTCACTAAATTGATGAATGAATACATGAATGGATGGATGAATTTACCTTTTTATTAATCTTGCAATTCAGGATTCATCATTTTCCATTTTACAAATGATTAAACTGAACAAAAACAGGTGAAGTTGCATCCCTAAGGCTACAGAACTTACATTTTAAAACTGTTAAAGGACACCATTGGTCACTTATAATTTCATGATTCTTCCCACTATGCCAAGAGTCAATGCTAGAAGAATCCAGGTCATGTGGTTCTTAATCTAAACCTTGGATGGGTGCACGATGACTCCTTTCTTTCTTAAAATTAATGTTTTTTTCAGGAGGAGGGGAGTTGGAAAACTGGCAGTCTACAAACCAAATAAGATCTTTAAAGATCAGAACTCTGCCTATTTGGATTTTGGCTAAAAATGCCAAATCTCGACTCAGAGCAAAAGATGAAGTTTATCTCCTAAGCCAGGCTCTGCCTCAACCCTGCCACTTCCATCAAACTTTCTGCCTCTTCCCAGTGAGAGATTATGTGACTTGCATTTTTTTACCCTAAAATTGCCTTCCTTCTCTTCCTGCCTCCAGGTAAGTCTATTCTAGTGTTGCTATAAAAAGAAGATGCAAATACACTCTCAAATAAGGTTAAGATGAGCCAGGGGAAATCGAGGGCATTAGCCTATTTTCCTGTCATTGAAGACTTAATTCTCCTTCTAGACACAGCGGAGCAGATGCGCCAGCTCCAAGGATATCAGTATGCAGCCCAGGTACCTTGATGGAAAATTCAGTTAGAGCTTCCCGACACAATTTTTTATTAAGAATTAACTCTCCCCTTCCTTTCTGTTGGATTCATTATGGGGTAAACGTCTCACCTTTAGTAAACCTGTTTCTGAATTGATAAAGGAAATTTAAATCATTCTTTCTATTTGCTTTTCTATTCCCTATCATGGCACCTGGAACATAGTAGGGGCTTTAAAGAATGTTTGTTGATTGCTGCATTGAGCTATATAATTTGGTTGAATTTAACAGCTATCAATTAGGGGCCTACCCTATGGGAAGCACTGAGCTAAACACTAGAGGTGGAAGGACTAAAATCCGAGCAGATCTGACCCTTAAAGATCACTCATTGAATGAGGATGGTGAGAATTGGGCCCCAGGGTTTTCCCTGATGATGCATGAAAATTAGTAAACCTGGATAACAACCAACAGTTGTGATGGTCGTGGTGAACATTTATTTCATACTTACTAGCTATGACAATTTTCTTAAGTAGTCTAGAAGCACATATGTTCTCATTTGATCATCATAGGAAGCTTAGAGGAAGAAGCAATAAGCATTTTGATTTTTATAGATAAGGAAACTGAGGCAAATAGAGTGATCTGTCCAGTCATATGGTTAGTGAGAATCTGAGAATAGAGTTTATCCTAGTTATCGTGATTTGAGACCCAGTGCTCTATTCACTGTTCCCCATTCCCCTCCAAATCCCCACCCTATCATTGCTAAGATATGCCTACAAGGCTGTTATCCAGCCTACCCCGAAGAATTAAAGTAGCTTTTGTTGTGATTCTAAAAGAGTGGGCCTTCATCTTTGTGTGTGTATGTCTGTTTGTCATTCGTCTGTCACATATCATGCAGGAGTGTGGTGAAGCCTGTGGAGATCTTTTCAGAAGAGTGCTTTTAAAATCATAAATGACCTTCTTGGGATTCCAAAGGAATCCAAAATCAAGTAATCAAAATATTAAGATCGTGCTCAAAGGTTAAGCATGTTTTATCTACAATTCCATACGATAGATGATAGAGGAGAGAAATTGACTTTGCTAGTAGGGATCCAATGTCAAGGAAGTCACATTCAAACAAATCTCAATATAACCTAGGGTCATTTATTCCCTTCCTCTAAGTTAGGATGTACCTAATTCTGCAAAGGTTTGGAAAACAAATTGATATTATGATATTTCACTATCGTGTGTGTGGGACCTCAGGCAAGTCATGTTATCCCTAGGACATAGATTTGTTTTGATTTGTTTTATTTTCCATTGAAATAAGCCAAAGGACTCTGTGTGCTGATGGAACCCAATGGGCTTCAGTAAGGTGCAAGTGGGGGCTTGGTAAGAGAGCAAAACTAGTAAAATGTAGACTTATTATTATGGCACTGGGGATCTGAACATCCACTACAATACTTTTGGTTGTGAAAGGTTCTCTTTATTATGTTATAAAAAATAACCCTGTTCCATCTGGATTTGAGGCAGAATCCATTATTTCTAGCTATGTTCATCAATCCTAAGGCAAGCAGTGATGAATTTCTGCCTGGGCCCACTGCCTTGGACATGGCCTTGATATTGGTTGGTTGAATAGTTGGCATACTGGCCCATCAGTGTTCACAGAGCAGTGCCTACTTTGTGATGGTTAATAACTCAGCAAAACTTTGCCTTACGAAGTTAGACACTTTGGAGGTACTTGGCAAATGATCTACCCAACAATTATGCAGTTTCCTGGAAGGAAATTGGTCTCATTGACCTGTTCAGATGAGCAAACTGGGCATAGCACTTCGTAAGGGTGAAATGAGGCATGATCATGATGTCATAATCTCTCCCTCTTCTCTTCTTCAGTTATTTTCCCATACTATCTCTGTGTCAATGTAACTCCACGAGCTGATTTCATGTTATTTAGAATGAGAAAATAAGATAATTTGGAACAGAAAGGAATCTTATAGTTAAACTAGGATTGTTGGAAAAATGCTTGAATGATCTGAAAATCTCAGAGTATCTGAGCTAGTAAATACTTTAGAACAGAAAATGTCAGATCTGAGAACACAGAAGAGAGAGCAAAGGGTTTCATATTCAGGTGGTGGGTAGGGTGAAATTTATAGTGGAGGTTGAGATGTCAGAACTTGTAAGGACCTTATGGAATATATAATGTCAGAGATGGAGAAGACTTCACTAAACCCAAATGCTGCATTTTATGATGGTTGAGAGAAACAGAGGATGAAAGAGGAGGCCATTCTCTTGGCCAATGGATTCTTTGATTAGAACCACACTTTTCATAGCTGTGAAAGCATTGCTCCCCTCTCTAGGCATTAAATAACAAACCATCTTGCTTGTTTCCTTCTAAATACTCTCCCAATCTTCAACTGTTTGGGCAAATCTCTGTAGCCTACACAGATGGCTGTTTCTATCCATTTTTTAAAATTGGAGGTGATTTTATAATTAGTAGAACTTTTAAAGTCCCAAAATAGTATTTTAAAAGTCAAAATTTCACATCCTGATTTTGAAAGCTTTTCCATGAAAAGTTCCTTTTGACATCTTGTCAAGGGTAGTAAATTACATTTGACAAAATGAATTACAGACTTGGAGCACCTCACAGATGAGTGCCTCGGCTTGCCATAAAGGTGCCTCGATATTCTGAGTTTTGGCTTGAAGTCTTTACGGATGCCTAAAGGTGTCAACATTGACCCAAGCAACCTTTCTCAACCTACAGATGGAAACAGTACCTTAATGAGTCTTCTCCAAGGAAGATTTTGGTCAAGAAAGTGGCTGCCATCTGACTCACCTTCAAATCCCTTTTCTGTGACCTGACCTCCAAAAGAGGGAAAAGGAAAGATTATAATTTGCCAGATTTCATGCTTCCTCCTTCTGTATCTTCTCTGATAAGGCCCAACTCAAGGCTTGTATCCTCTCAGACTCATGCCTAGCTTAAAGTGATCTCATCCTCCTTTGGGTTCTCTAGAAATTCCTGTATCTTCCAAAGTATTCATCTCATTCTCTGACATGGAATTTTATGATATTTTGTTAGAGAACTCTATGGTCGACAAAAACGCTTTTTTTTCTTTTTGTCTACTTACATCTAAAGATAGTTTTCATCATTCATTTTTTTCTAAGAATTTGAGTTTCATGTACATCTATAACTAGGTTAAACATATTTCCATATTGTTCATAAAAAGATGCTGTTCTTCAGGGTTCTGTGAGGTTTATTGGGCAAATATTATTAGGACCATTTTACAATAAGAAAACTAAAGTATAAGATTGCCCAGAATCACATAACCGGCAAAAGTAAGAGACAAGGCTAGGAAAATCTGATCTTCTGATGACAAGTTCAATATGATTTCAATTCAATTCATCTTCCAGGACTAAAAATTCAGAGATGAAAGCAACTTCCAAAAGCAGCTTGTCCAGTCTTTTCATTTGTGAAGATAAGGACTCTAAGGCATAGCAATAGGAAGTGTCTTACCCAAGGTGTAAAGTCTATAGGTAGCCAATTCCTCTTACTTCAGAAGCTTATTCTCACCTCTACCCCTATTACATACTATAGGGTTTCCCCTTCAATTTGGTTGGTTCTTGTCCTTCATTATTGAAGAAGACCAACATGGCGTCATTATGTTTGAGACAAATTACAATGCGTCTTACTATGGCTTATCAGACCACTATGAACTCTACCACAGATTGGGCACAAATAGTCCAGGTGAACACATGGAGTTATTACTCTAAGCTTACAGATAGCACATTTCTTTGAGATGCTTCAATTCTGCCTTCCTCATTTCCCCAATATAAACTATACAATCCTTCAGGTAAGGATTGTTTCTCCCTCATTTTTTTTTGCAAGGCAATGGGGTTAAGTGGCTTGCCCAAGGTCATACAGCTAGGTAACTATTAAGTGTCTGAGGCCAGTTACTCCTGACTCCAGGGCCAGTGCTTTATCCACTGTACCACCTAGCTGCCTAAGGATTGTTTCTCATTTAAACTTTATATTGGATCCTGTACCTACAATGGTATTTTGCATACACTTTAGAGATATATGTGGATGAAGTTGAAAGTAGCTTAAGTGGGTAAATAATTTTCTTCTAACTAGGAAGGTAATGGTTAATAAGAACAAATATGTCTTTTAAGCTGTGAGTGTTGTAAATACAGCCCATGGAATCATCCTTCTAGAGTTAGAACTATAGTTGTTACCTAGTCTACTCCTTAATTTTCAAGATGAAGGTTTGGAAAGGTCCATAGGCATTGACTGTCTTGGCCAATGTCACAAAGGTATTAAACTACAGAGAATAAGGTTCACAAATGGGCTCTCTGAATTCAAATCTCTAACCCTTTTCACTATACCATACCTCCTCCAATCAATTCTCTGACTTCCTAAGAGGAATAGCTGAACAAGATGAGAGTGATGAGCCAGCAATTTTGGTGAAATTTCATGGGGGTGGAGTGGGTGGATGATCCAATCATTTTGTATTAGAAGAATCCCACTTGCTTATGAAATTACAACACAAGAACATAGATATCAAGCCATCTCTTCTTTTTGTACTAGTCATTTAAGGAAGAATATTCAAAGAAATTTTGGCAAAATTGTTTTATCTAGTGTATGTTTCTTTGTACCTGGGTTTTCTGGGACAATATGAATGAGCTGAATATAAAGAATATGTGTCCAGCACAGATTGATTGATCTCTCTGTCTGTGTCTATCTGTCTGTCTGTCTATTTATCTATTCATATCTATCTAGATATGTTTGCAGATATGTACCTGGAAGGAACCAGCAGGTGATTTCAGTAAAACTTGAGTCTCTGTTTCCTTCTTTGGTGGCCATCTGACCTCTCTCTTATCCTGTTACAGAAGACTGCAAGAAATATATCATTTGAGCCAGTCCTTTATCAGTAAACTCTCATCATTGGAAAATTCTGTCCTATCTGCAGTCAGGACCATGCTGCATTTAATATCCAAATGGTTTGGATTGCCTAGGTACAAAATCATGGTTTTCCTGCATACTCATTAGATGACCTTGAGAGATTCACTTAATTTTAATAGACCTCAATTTCTTAATCTGTCCGATGGGTGGTATTGGGATAGATGATCTCCGAAATCATTCCTAGCCTCAAACTTGTTTCTCTTGTTGTTTAGTCATGTGTGACTTTGTGCGTCCTCCTGGACTTTTCTTGGAGTGGTTAGTCATTTCCATCTCCAGTGGATTAGGCAAACAGGATGAAGTCATTTGCCCAGGATTACACAGCTAGGGAGTTCGAGCCCAGAGTTGAACTCATGTCTTCCTATCTCTAGACCCAGTGCTCTATCCACTGGATCATTCCACTTACATTTATAATCCCCTAACATGGGTACAAATCCTCAAGCAGATACCTATTCCCCCTTATTTCTAATAAAACATTGTTGCCTTTGCATATCTACTGCATATTTAACAATAATATTAGGATCTGGAAATGGAAGGGACCTTGGAAGTCATCCAATCCAACCCACTCAATAATCATAGTTATATCTAAAATAATGAAAGATTTACAGGGGCCGAGGAGGTGTGAGGCCCCAAATTGAATTCCTTAATGCAACATTGAATGGGTGGTAGGATAGGGATTATTGCCCCCACTTTGCAAAGGACAAAATTGAGGTACAACTGGCATAATTGTAGGGTCTGAAAAGACCTTAGCCAAGATTGTATCTAAGTGCATTAGTTTACCAGTGAGGAACAAAGGCATTAAGCATGAAGGAAATTGCCCAGACTCACATGATTGGTATATATATTGGAGGTAGAATTTGAACTCAAGATTTCCTGATGCTATATATTGTGTCTAATTGCCAACTGACTTTCCCCTTGGTTGGTTCATCCCAAATGTGGTTAGGGCAGGGAGTTTGGGATGTGGATAGGGTAGGGAGAATGGGAAGAGAAGGCAGGGAGATATGCCAGAATCAGATTGGGGAAAACCTCAAATGCCAGCTAAAGAGGAAAAAAAAACTTGTCCAAATGGATTTGGAAATGAACCAATTACACCAATTTGAATGAAAGAAAAATTTTAAAATGTAGAACTCATTTGAGTCAGGAAAAGGAAAACCATTAGGCATATAGCACTAATGCCAAATCTCTTACAAAATGATTTCTCAGGAATGGATTATGACTCGTGGGTTATAGCCGGTGTTTTAGTCTTGTTTATGCATTAGGCTAGTCATCAAAGAATCCCGAGTGCTTGGTGCTTTTGCATTGATGAGGCAGTTATGACAGCCAGATTCATGCTGCATTTTATGGGCCATGACATAAGCCAGTGGCCGAGATGGGAGCATAGGACATCAGTGGCAACAAGCACATTGGGTAAAATGGTGCCAGGATAGCTAGTTTTGTTGATTAGCTGTCCTTTTTTAAAAAAGAACCATTTGCAAGGGGGAACACACACACACACACACACACACACACACACACACACAGACACACAAACACACAGAGACAGACAGAGGGAAAAGCAGACAGAGGCAGAGCCAGAGGAAGATACAGAGAAAGAGAGGAAAAGACAAGAGACAAACAATCCAAACTCACACAGAGGGAGAGGACAGAGAGCAACAGTAATAGACACACAAACACAAAGATATCTATACAATATGATCCAATTCAATAGACACTTATTAATCATCTACTATATGACAAGGATACAAAAGGATCCAAGAGACAGTCTCTGCCCTTCAAGAGGTTACAATTTCTTGGGGAAGTTAACATGATAACAAATAATGCATAGATAAATATGAACTTACTTGGGAGAAAACACTGAAATGAAGAGGACTTGGGAAAGGCTTCTTAACCCCAGGGTGGGAAAGGTTTGGTCCATGGGCAGAATAAGGCTCATGATAACCACAGACCGGCCTTGAAATTCATTAAATCAAGGAGGTTTTTAGGGTGAACAAATTTAATGCTTGACCAAATACAAAAGACAAATAATGATATAAATATCCAAATGACCCTTGGCAGGATAAAATATTCCCCACCCCTGCTGCAGAAGGTGGAATTTTAGTTGTTACATAAAGGAAGCCAGGGAGGTCACTAGTTGAAGTGGAGGAGGAAGAACATTGTAGAACTGGGAGATGGGCAGAGAGAAAATCAGGTCTGGAATGATGGCGTGTTTTCTTGTTGGAACAGTTAGGAGGCCAGGGTCACTGAATCGAATAGTTTTTATTGGGAAGTAAGGCTGGGAAGGTAGGAGAAGTCTAGGTTGTGAATGTCTCTGAATACCAATTGCTTCTGGTGGCAAAAGGGACCAATGAAGTTTATCAAATAGGGGCCGAGGAGGTGTGAGGCCCCAAATTGAATCAGTCTCCAGCAAGATGAATTCCCTGATGATACATAAAATCTAGGAGGGGTGATGGTGGAAGGGCCAAATGGAGTCAAAACCAAGCAGAATAATCCATTCTTCCACCCCACTTTGTTTCTTTGCTTTGCCACATTGTCTTAAACCAAGGGTCTCATTTCCACCCATTTAAGTGAATTCTTAGAGCCTTTAATACAGAAGTTATTAAAGCTAAAATGATTAACAGGGATCATAGTAACAGCATCAATATCCATTATAATTCCTAAAGCACAGATCCATCTATGGTGCTTCCCTGACTAATGAGCTTTATTGATCCCTTATTACCTCTAGAATCAGTTAAGACTCCTCTGGTTGGCATTTGGAAGTCTTTACTACCATGCTTGCTCTCGCTCTCTCTCTGTCTCTGTCTCTCTCTGTCTCTCTGTCTCTCTGTCTCTCTGTCTCTCTCTCTGTCTCTCTCTCTGTCTCTCTCTGTCTCTCTCTCTCTCTCCCTCCCTCCCCCATTTATATTACTCCCTTTTATACAGTCCATTTTCGGGTCAAATTGAACCTCTCAGGTCAGGTACTGGTTAGGGCCTAACACAGACCCATAGCCTTAATTCTGGAAAGGCCCTTTTGTAGCCAGCCTGTGCCCCTCATTTCATGTATGAGAAAACTGAATCCAGTGAAGAGGAAGAGAACTGAAGTTCTTAAAGAATTTGATCCCAAATCCATATGTGACATGTTGTCTATCTTTGGTGGCGAATGTTAAATTAATGTTTCTGATCCAGTTTAGAAACTCAAGAGTCCCAGAAGAAAATAGGTCTGGAGAAGACATTCAGATTAAAAATCCACATTTCTTGGCAAGAGGCTCTTCAGCCCCAGGTTGGCTGTTTTCAGTATAGCTAACTCAGGATGATTGTTCCTTGAGAGGACTTTAGTCATTAAAATAGAAGTCTTGCTGATATCAAGTTGAAAGAGAAGTCATGCCCCTTCCATCCTTTGTTTCTGTCCAACAGGGGGCAAGCTGATCACTTCAGTTCCTTTTCCTCAGGACAATTCTCCAAAACTTGACTCAGCCATCACATCTTCATTTGGGCTGTTATTCCATAAGGTGAATATCACTGGTATCTTCGAGTACTTCTCATAGGGAAGATTTTTTTGTTTGTTTGTTTATGATATTGATTACAATTCTATTTTATTAATTAAATATGATATATTATTGAATTAAATACTGACATTTAAGAATTGTGTTGATTACGATTTTATTTTTAAAACATTATTTATTTTTAACATTCAGTTTAAAAATAAGTTCTCAATTCTTTCCATAACCATATCATATGGAAATATGGATATAGATAGTTATATACATATACAAATGTGAATCATAGAAGACATTAGTCATCTTGCAAAAAAAGACAAACAAGGAAAACAGTAAGAAAAACCATGCTTTAATCTGTACTTACACTCTATTAGGTCTGTCTCAGGAGGTAGATAGCTTTTGATTTTATCAAAAGTCCTTTGAAATTTTCTTGATTGTAACAGAATAGATGTCATTCACAGTTGATCATCTTACAATAATTCTATTATATTTCTGAATACTTCTCTTTGCATGAGCTTCCCAGGTTCCAAGCTTTTCTGAAACCATACTGCCTCTTCATTTGTTCTATCACAAGAGAATTCCATGGCAGTCATACACTACAATTTATTTAGTCATTCCCCAATTGATGGACATCTCTTCAATGTTGGATTTATTGCCACCATAAAAGAGTTCCTATAAATATATTTCCATTTCCATTTCTTTATTTTTATGGTATACATACATATAGAGATAGAGATAGATACAGAAACAGATACAGATACAGATAGATATGGATATGGATATAGATTAGATATAGATATAGATGATATAGATATAGATTAAATAGAGATAGAGATAGAGATATATACAGATATGTATATATAAGGATATGGATGTAAGAAAGTATATGGATATTTCTTATTTTTATGAAATTTAGATCTAGCAATGGCATTGTTGACTGAACAAGTGTGCATAGTTTTATAGACCATTGTTCATAGATCTGAACTGCTCTGTAAGTGGTTGGTTCAGTTTACAACACATTGTATTAGTTTCTTAATTTTTCCACATATTTCTGTATATTTATCTTTTTTCTTTCTATCATATTAGCTGATCTGATAGGTGTGAGGTGGTGTGTCAGGGTTATTTTACCATGCATTGTTCTAATCAGTACACATTTGGATTATTTTTTCATATGATTATATGCACTTTTGATTATTTTTATCTGAAAATGCCTGTTCATATGCTTTAATCATTTATCAATTAAGGAATGACTCATTTTTATATGTTTTATTTAATTCTCTTTATATTTGAATAGAGACATTCATCAAATATACTTTGATGAAAACATTTCCCCCCTCCGTCATTTTTGTGCTTTTTTTTTCTAAGCTTGGTTATTATATTG